>NC_069504.1:963979428-964279428 GCF_027579735.1 Bombina bombina | reverse complement strand
ACAGCCATGGGGTCAAATGTGGCACCCACTTACGCAAACATTTATATGGCTTGGTACAAGCAGGAGCTAATGAAACCTTTTGAGAACCCACAAGTGATTTACTACACCCACTACATTGATGATGTTTTCCTCATTTGGAGAGGTGGTGAGTTGTGTGAATTGAATTGTGTGAGTGGGTGTCACATTTGAACCTCTTGGCTAGTCCTATTCGGTTCAAGCTTGAGTTCAGTTTTGAAAAGGTTAATTTTTTGGATTTAAGTGTGTTCAAGGTCAATGACTCTGGGTATACTCAACTCCCAACTTACCAGGGCACTGAGAAACAACAGCGAGACACCCTTGAAAATGATTCAATTGAATGAAATGGGCGAGAAACTAGTCAGAAGGGGCTATCCTAAAGATGAGATATGTGGAATCCAGGAGAAATTGTTGAACCCTGACACTACACTTGACATCAGGATTCCAATAAGGGATACGGCTGAGCAACTCAACTTGATTACTACGGTCACACCTGGTTGTGAACGTCTTACTAATGCTGTACGTCGCCATTGGCCTGTAGTTGGGACTGACCCCATGTTATCCTTTCAAAGGATGACTGCTCCTAGATTGGTTTATCACAGAGCCAGAAATTTGAGGGATATCCTCGTGAAATCTGACCCAGTTAACCATTATAAAAAGGAAACATGGTTAAAGTCATCAAAGAAGGGTTGCTTCCCTTGTGGTAGCTGCACTACATGTAACAGCATGCTCAAAGGTGACTCCTTTCAACATCCTCACAGGAACCAACGGTATAAGATCAATTACCACCTGAGTTGCACCAGCACCTTTGTGATCTATATGCTCATATGTCCTTGTTCCAATGTATACATTGGCAAAACAACCACCTCCTTCCCCGATAGGATGGCCAATCATCGCTACGCCATCCGTGAGGCTTTGAAGAGTGGTGAATCTGATCAGCCAGTGGCACGCCACTGTGCACACTTTAAACATCCAGTGTCCAGCATCAGATCTATGTTAATTGATCACATACCACCCAGCCCAAGGGGTGGTGACAGAGCCAAGAAGCTACTCCAATGTGAAAGCCGGTGGATATATAGGCTGGAGACAATGGCTCCACGCACGGCCGGATTTACATCTCAGGTGCCTGTAGGCACAAAAACCTGAAGCGCCCCCCCACCCCAAAAAAGTGGGAAAAAATGAGGACTTTTTTTATTATTATTTAGGACAACTAAAATAAATATTAGATGTAAAATTACATTTTCCCTTTTATGGAGTTAAACAAATACACACACCAATTGCAATATTTGTTGTAATGGAAGCTACACCAAAAATCAATATTCACTTGACTCAAATGGCCATACAATTTCTATTATGTATAACATAAACAAATCATGTTAAACTTTTAATGCAAAGTATTCTAAAGAAAACCCTATTTAAAGGGACATAAAATGTGACAGTTTGCTAGGGCATTTTATTATTGCACTAGTGCTTGCACAGAAGTGTGTTAGCCTCTTGCAAAAGAGTTAAACACATAGTCAATGTCAGTTCTGAGACAGCAATACACATCTGTGCAGACCCAAATGGGCTCATAGCACATGTTTACTTACAAGCCATTAGTGTATTGCTTTTCTGGAGATGACTTTGACTATGTGCTTAACATTTTGTTGGATTTAAACACAGTTTTGTGTAAACAATAGCAATATTAAAACTAGCAGCATGCAAGCTCATCAACAACCCTTGCAGCCAGTGGAAGAAAATATAAAATGTAGGTATTTTTTCCACTACATGAAAAAAATCTTGGTACAAATACATACAGATGTTACATTTATTTTGTTCTGAAATATAAATATAATATGATGTTGCTCTTAAAGGAAAAAATGGAATGTTGTAGATTATATGTAATCCAAGGGTCAACAAATGTGTTTAAAATTAGAAATTAGAAATTTAATTTACCACAAAACACAAACATACCACACTTACTTGATAAAATAACAGATTAACAATTTTTAATGTGATGTGTGTGTGTATATATATATATATATATATATATATATATATATATATGCACATACATATACATACATACAAACAAATATGCCATGTGAGTATTTTACACACATACACATTTTACAGCCTTAGGGGTCGATCCGATAAAAATCGTCGCCCGCAAAAGCCGGCGACGCCAATATTTGCGCGGGTTTGGTATCCTATATACGGCGTAACCTAGAAGTTACGCGCGTATATTTCTGCCGTCGCCCGTAGTTTTTTGGGCCATAGGCAGGTATACCAAACCCGCGCAGTTTGGTATCCAATATGCAGCGTAAGGACTTACGTGGCGAAAATGGAGAAAACTTACTCCATTTTCACCTCGCCACAAAAAGCAGCCGTAAGAAGCCTTACGCTGACTATTGGAGCCCCGTAACTCCCTAAACTGGCTGCTAAAATAAACCTAACACCTAACGCATGCGCAATGTCTATCTCCCTGTCAACCGCGATCTGCTAAAATAAACCTAACACCTAACGCATGCGCAATGTCTATCTACCTGTCAACCGCGATCCCCCCCCCCCCCGAAATCCCTAATAAAGTTATTAACCCCTAAACCGCCGCTCACGGACCCCGCCGCCATCTACATAAACTAACCCCCTACTGTGAGCCCCTAAAACCGCCGCCATCTACCTTATCTATCCCCTAATCTGACCCCTTACACCGCCGCCACCTATATAAAAATTATTAACCCCTAACCTAATCCCCCTATACCGCCGCCAGCTATATTAATATTATTAACCCCTAATGTAAGCCACTTACACCGCCGCCATCTCTATTAAAATGATTAACCCCTTATTTAATCTAGCTACCCCGCCGCCAGCTATATTATCTATATTAACCCTAAGTATATTATAGTTAATATAGGTATTACATTATATATATATATATTAACTATATTAACCCTAATTATATTAGGGTTAATATAGTTAATATAGTTACTATAGTATTTATATTAACTATATTAACTCTATCTAACCCTAACACCCCTAACTAAATTTATATTAAATTAATCTAATTCATTTATAAACTAAAATATTCCTATTTAAATCTAAATACTTACCTATAACATAAACCCTAAGATAGCTACAATATAATTAATAATTACATTGTAGCTATGTTAGGGTTAATATTTATTTTACAGGTAAAT
Source organism: Bombina bombina (assembly GCF_027579735.1). NCBI lineage: Eukaryota > Metazoa > Chordata > Amphibia > Anura > Bombinatoridae > Bombina > Bombina bombina. Next base: position 964,276,237 of record NC_069504.1, on the reverse strand, counting down.
TGTTAATTATTTTAACTAGGTATAATAGCTATTAAATAGCTATTAACTATATAATATCTACCTAGTTAAAATAATTACCCAATTACCTGTAAAATAAATCCTAACCTAAGTTACAAATACACCTACACTATCAATAAATTAAATAAACTACAAACATCTATCTAAAAATACAATTAAATTAACTAAACTAAATTACAAAAAAAAACAAACACTAAATTACAAAAAATAAAAAAAGATTACAAGATTTTTAAGCTAATTACACCTATTCTAAGCCCCCTAATAAAATAATAAACCCCCAAAATAAAAAAAATTCCCTGCCCTATTCTAAATTAAACAAATTTCAAAGCTCTTTACCTTACCAGCCCTTAAAAGGGCCTTTGTGGGGCATGCCCCAAAGAATTCAGCTCTTTTGCATACAAATACAATACACCCCCCCATTACAACCCACCACCCACATACCCCTATTCTAAAACCACCCAAACCCCCCTTAAAAAAGCCTAACACTACCCCCCTGAAGATCTCCCTACCTTGTCTTCACCACACCGGGCCGAACTCCTGATCCGATCCGGGCGATGTCTTCCTCCAAGCGGCAAAGAAGAATTCTTCCTCCGGCGATGTCTTCCTCCAAGCGGCAAAGAAGAATTCTTCCTCCGGCGATGTCTTCTTCCAAGCGGCAGCAAAGTCTTCATTCTTCCGGTGGCATCTTCAATCTTCTTTCTTCGCTCCGCCGCTGCGGAGCATCCATCCCGGCCGACTACTGAACTTGGAATGAGGTACCTTTAAATGACGTCATCCAAGATGGCGTCCGCCGAATTCCGATTGGCTGATAGGATTCTATCAGCCAATCGGAATTAAGTTAAAAAAATCTGATTGGCTGATTGAATCAGCCAATCAGATTCAAGTTCAATCCGATTGGCTGATCCAATCAGCCAATCAGATTGAGCTCGCATTCTATTGGCTGATCGGAACAGCCAATAGAATACGAGCTCAATCTGATTGGCTGATTGGATCAGCCAATCGGATTGAACTTGAATCTGATTGGCTGATTCAATCAGCCAATCAGATTTTTTTAACTTAATTCCGATTGGCTGATAGAATCCTATCAGCCAATCGGAATTCGGCGGACGCCATCTTGGATGTAGTCGGCCGGGATGGATGCTCCGCGGCGGCGGAGCGAAGAAAGAAGATTGAAGATGCCACCGGAAGAATGAAGACTTTGCTGCCGCTTGGAGGAAGACGTCGCCGGAGGAAGAATTCTTCTTTGCCGCTTGGAGGAAGACATCGCCGGAGGAAGAATTCTTCTTTGCCGCTTGGAGGAAGACATCGCCCGGATCGGATCAGGAGTTCGGCCCGGTGTGGTGAAGACAAGGTAGGGAGATCTTCAGGGGGGTAGTGTTAGGCTTTTTTAAGGGGGGTTTGGGTGGTTTTAGAATAGGGGTATGTGGGTGGTGGGTTGTAATGGGGGGGGTATTGTATTTGTATGCAAAAGAGCTGAATTCTTTGGGGCATGCCCCACAAAAGGCCCTTTTAAGGGCTGGTAAGGTAAAGAGCTTTGAAATTTGTTTAATTTAGAATAGGGCAGGGAATTTTTTTTATTTTGGGGGTTTATGATTTTATTAGGGGGCTTAGAATAGGTGTAATTAGCTTAAAAATCTTGTAATCTTTTTTTATTTTTTGTAATTTAGTGTTTTTTTTTTTTTGTAATTTAGTTTAGTTAATTTAATTGTATTTTTAGATAGATGTTTGTAGTTTATTTAATTTATTGATAGTGTAGGTGTATTTGTAACTTAGGTTAGGATTTATTTTACAGGTAATTGGGTAATTATTTTAACTAGGTAGATATTAAATAGTTAATAACTATTTAATAGCTATTATACCTACTTAAAATAATTAACAATTTACCTGTAAAATAAATATTAACCCTAACATAGCTACAATGTAATTATTAATTATATTGTAGCTATCTTAGGGTTTATTTTATAGGTAAGTATTTAGATTTAAATAGGAATATTTTAGTTTATAAATGAATTAGATTAATTTAATATAAATTTAGTTAGGGGTGTTAGGGTTAGATAGAGTTAATATAGTTAATATAAATACTATAGTAACTATATTAACTATATTAACCCTAATATAATTAGGGTTAATATAGTTAATATATATAATGTAATACCTATATTAACTATAATATACTTAGGGTTAACATAGATAATATAGCTGGCGGCGCGGTAGGTAGATTAAATTAGGGGTTAATCATTTTAATAGAGATGGCGGCGGTGTAAGGGGCTTACATTGGGGGTTAATAATTTTAATATAGATGGCGGCGGTGTTAGGGGCTCACTTTAGGGGGTTATAGATATAATATAGCTGGCGGCGGGGTATGGGAGCGGCGGTTTAGGGGTTAATAACTTTATTAGGTTGCGGCGGGGTACGGGAGCGGCGGTTTAGGGGTTAATAGCTTTTTTTATTGTTAGGATAGTGAGGGGGGATAGTGGATAGAGGGTTAGACAGTGCGGGCTATGTTAGGGAGGCGTGTTAGACTTGTCGGGCTATGTTAGGGAGGCGTGTTAGACAGTGCGGGTGTTTTAGAATTTAGTCAGGTTTTATAGGCGCCGGCAGTTTCTAACGTGCCGCAAGTCACTGGCGACGCCAGAAATTTGTACTTACGCAGATTTCTGGACATCGCTGGTTTGTCAGACTTACGGCACGTTAGCATCTGACGGCGACTTATATGGGATAGCTCGAGTTGCGAGCTAAAACTGCGGGCGACGCCGGTTCCCTCGCTTGCGCCGCAAACTGCGATCTATATCGGATCGCGCCCCTACAGTCTACAAACTTTGTTGTCAAAGTGCCCTAAAGGCTGTAAATCAGCAGCTTGTAATAAAGAGCAGAGCAGCTACTCCCACATAACCTCCACACCTCCAATGCCTTTATAGAACAAAAACATTAATCCTGAAGCTGAATTTAACCATCTGGCTATCAAAATGCACTACAGCACATAACAAGTGAATACACTGCAACCCTCTCTGGTAGTTAAAGTGCTCCGCTTGTTATGTAGTCATTCTAGGCAGCATTAGAAGCCTTGTACAGTCCTAACCTGTTGTTCTGATTCTGAAGCTTTCATTCCTCAACAAAAGTATCTGCTACACATCAGCATGGAGCTTGGCTGTGTGAGGTAACAGAAGTACAGAAAATAAAAGTGAAACTAAACATGCCTGGCTAAAATGGGAGGGGTTTAGTTTTAATCTTTGCCCTTCTCTCCTTCATGGCTCCCTCAACTGCTGTAACATATTCCCAATGAAACACTTGACTTTGTAGGCACCTGGCAGCCCAATTCTTACTAAAATTAATGCCTTCACAAAAAATAAAAAATAAATTATTACTGACAGGCAGGCTATTACTGACAGGCAGGCGCCCCTCACTGCAAGGCGCCTGTAGGCACATGCCTACTGTGCCTAATAGGAAATCTGGCCCTGGCTCCACGTGGCTTAAATACTACACTGGACTTTAGCCCCTTCTATTAATGATTGTGTGATCTCTTTCCTATATATTACTGAGAATCCTGGGGTGTCCGCTTCCATGAAGTTGAATTACTATACTCCTAAGGGCTTGATGCTTAATTAGGTTATAACGTAGGATACCATTTTTTCTTCAACACATGTTATAATGCATGCTTTTTCATATCATAGTTTGCAGCACTATGCCATCACTGCTTAAACCCTGCCATTTTAGATTCTCTGCATACATTGCATATCTGGTATGTTTTACTATGTAGCTATGATGGATTTTAAATTATCAATGTTTCTAATTAATCTGGATTGATGGCTTGATAATTGTCCATTTCATACTATTAACAGCGATTAAGTTTGCAGTGATATGTAAATAGCCTCCATCCATCCATGTAATAGTAATACCTGGAGTGTTTATTGTGCAGCAATGTTGTTATTTACGATTGTTGCCACTAGCAACTGTTGCGCCCTATGAGACACTGGTCTCTGAACATGCGCACTTTCACCCTGGATATTCCTGACACATGGTTGACACGCCAGTGCATTGCTTCTGACGTTGCTATGACAACATTGTGCTATGCGTCATCACGCTTGGCACGTCTAGCGTGTCAGCGTGACGTCAGAGCTGGTTGTTTGAACGAGCGTGCAAATGGATGGCGGCACGGTTAAGGGGTGCTTGATTGTATTTAAGGGGTAAGTTTTTTAATGTATGTTACTTGATTTTGGGTGCTTAGCTGCACTCTTTGCCGATTTTTGTGACATTGACAAAGGCACATAGCGTTTGTCTTTTAACATGTCTTTTAACATGAGCCAATAAAATTTACATTTTTTTAATAAAGTCCAGTGAGTGCCTGCTTTTTGGAGGATATATATATATATATATATATATATATATATATATATATATATATATATATATATATATATTTATATGTAAAAACAATAAAAAAAAAACATTTCCTGTATGTGAAGAACATTTGAATGTTAAATATGTACAGTAAATACACAGTAAAACACATAAATACATATGTACACACACAGACACATATATATATATATATATATATACATATTTAGACATGAATATGTATGTATGTATATATGAAATCTAGCCCTTTGCAGTCAAATACCTTTTGATATATCAAAAACCTCTAAGTTCATATAACTTATTTATTTAAATATTTATATGAATATTTTCTATCAAATAGTGTATATATTAGTGTAAATAATAATTTTCAATGTGATAAGAAAACAGAAACTAATGGCACTAGATTAGTGTAGACTCTTAATCCCACTTTAGTTAAACTGCTGAAGCAGGAATACAGGGGTAGGTGCTGTGTATTGGGCTAAGTATAGGAAAGAAAAAAGAGAACAGAGAAACTACCTCAAAAGAATACACTAAATAGCACTCATGAGTCTATAAAGAAAAGAAAGGGTGCCTCCTAGTGTAGCCAATGGGTTGTTCTATGGGAGTGCAAATGATGAAAAAATACTCACAATGTAGAACGGCCAAGATAATGCCAAGGGAGACGATCTGGGAACTCAGTAGATTCCCTGTGCCCAGGTAAGTGCAGCTCCTCCTGGAATCAGTGGGAGATTCAACAATCTAGAAAGTGGAAATAAGAAAGGGCGACTCCTATTGCAGAGCAATATGACAGATGTACCCCGTAAATTAATCCCAGGTGCAGAGGTACTCAAAATTTAAAGCGCACACGATAGTGCAAAAATCACCTACTGGGTATATTGTAGTGACCCAGTGCACATATTGGTCTGAAAGGTGTATGTGAAAAGTCCAGATATATCCTTTGTTGATGGGCGTTTTCAGCTGTATACGAACAGGATACTCCAGGTGTTTAATAAAAAAGTCAAAAAACTTTATATAATCATAATATAAAAATAAAGATCACAGTGTACAATAATAAAACATTTAAAAAACAAAAAAGTATTACACGCTACACGCTTCTCGGTGTTTACCACGCTGTTTCCTCAGGCTAGTAATACTGATAGCTAACAAGAGTTTCCTTTTAACCTACTTCTGACCAATAAACAACTAAGTACCTCCCTCTAATACAGTTGATATGTGATTAGCTCTCGTAAATGGATACAAAGGTAAAACTAAACTAAAAATATTTGAGTGCTAAGGATATAATAAGGAGGTAAACACTAAGCATGAATGATAGCCCTGTGTCTAAGAAGCAACATATGCCCCCATAAAGTAATTACATTCCGAGCATAAGTGACAGCGTCTATATATATAGGACTGTTATATGACATATAACCAAAAAGATAACTGGCCAAATGTTATGAGTTAAACAATAAATGACATATCGCCACTATTATGGGTAAGTCTCTACGGACCAATGAAGATTTTATTAAAAAGAGAGTGGGTGTGAAGGCCTAAGACAATCGAACCTCTCTAGCAGATAGTGTCACGGGCAGTATATACTATGATTGTATAATAGACGTGTGTATGTTAATGTTAAAAGTTATGAGTCTATGATGTTAGTACTAGAACTTTATGATTGAAATCACAGAACCAACTCTAGTATGGGGTGAGGATCAAAGAAAACTGAATAAAACATAACTTTTGTTTATATTAGGAATTTACAACTTATAAAAACACTCTTAGGCAATGTTATGTAGTCATAATGAGTCAGGGCCGCTAGTCTTTAGCTTGTATGTGTAAGTAGGGTCCAACAGACAGTTGTGTCTTAAGTCATGTACAGGATAATAACATGAATATAATAGAATACAGGCCACTACAGTACCACAGGATACATTATATTTGCAGGAAATAACCTGTATGTACAGTATATATGTTCCTAGGCAACCTGATAGTAAATGTAACCCTATAGGGGATTTCATAAAGTAGCTGAACGAGTATGTTTTTTTTTTGTAAAATAAGTAGAATGAGTAACACACTTGTACTGTGTGTTAGCTTAGCACTTGGTTAGAGAAAATATCTCCCCTATGTTTAAATAATTGCTTAACCTGGTAAGGTATAACTAATCGCTGTGCTGTGATATTGAAAAGAAATATATCAGCAAGATCTAATATAGTACAGCTACAGTGTTTCAACATAGATTTCAATGGTTTAGCAGAGTGTCAAGTAGCAGATTAAACTTCTAGGCAGCAACAGCCGATCCATGCTTATTTTCAATGTATTTATGTAATTTTCAATGTACTTCCTTATTTCACACAGATTTCAAACACTCCGGGCGAGATTACATATGTGGCACAGGCTTCAGTGCAACTGCTGTAACCCACGCTGCACGTATTTTCATCTTGCACATCGAGGTATTACATAAACCCAGTCGGCAGTTCATAAAGTGCCGTAAGTTGGATAAACTAGCAATGTCCAGAAATGTGTATAAATAAAAATTTCTGGAGTCGCCAGTGACTTACGGCACTTTAGAAACTGTCAGCGCCTAAAAAAATAAAAAAAATATCAAATCTCCCATAAAAGTCTAACCCGCCTCCCAAAAATAAACCTAGTAAAGGAGTTAACTATCTTTTTAAACAATAAAAATTCTGGTGTAGACTGTCCCTTTAAATTAAAAATAATGGAGAGATGCATTTTAACAGCAAGTTCCTTCCACGCCTACAAATATAAAGGAATCAAGCTCTTTAAAAACACATACAAGGACAGAACAAGTAAAAGGGCCCCAGCAAAATATTTTTGAGTTTACTGTCCCTTTAATAATTTTGAATGTAGTTTTATTTTCGCAAAACCTTTCTAATTCAATTCTAAAAATTATGTGATTTTTATTGTGAAACAAAGATTCTAATTAACAAGGAGTGCCCTAAAATGCACGCTTCAATAGCTAATGAGAAATCCATATTAATTCCTTTGGGTACAGCCCCTGTAAAGAGGTGATGCCAAAAATTGAGCAGGTGAACTTGGCAGAACGAGCCTGCCTGCATGAATCAATAGCATATGCACAATATAAATTACACCAATCTTCATATATTAACAATGTGTTCCAAGGCTAAGCAAAATAACCTTTGCTGATATGAAAGCTAAACAGGTCGTTCTGTCAGCATATGGGTTAGGCAGATGAAAACATCCATTACAACCACAGGGAAACAAAATCAACTCAAAGCTCCAGCAGATTACTCTATTTAGCTTTCAATAATTGAAGAACCTGTGATGCATTGTATTATAAGCAGTAAAATAGTTAAACCATTACAGAACAGCAAATTGGTTAAGTAATGAAATACTGTAACAACTTGCATGCTAACTAGCAGGTGCAGCACAGATTTCTGCACAACATAATACTCAGATGTCTCACTTAGATGATTATATGTCTTGTTTTTTTTTCCTTTTTGTTTTACATAGTCTTCACATTCCAAAAATACATTCTAGCATATAGACAAACAAATGCAACACTTATCTATAATTTTAACACCCACCCATGTTTTAACTTTAAACCAAGAATCTAGTGAGATAAGTACTTTTCATTTTTGTGTCTCATATATATATATATATATATATATATATATATATATATATATAGGATCATATGACCTATTATTTAAGAATAAGAGTTTCTTACAATATGAGGCTGCTTTTTGTTGTTGTTTTTGTGATTATTTTTTTGTTTACTACATCCAGTTAAATAATAACACTTTTTTTTTTTAGCAGTCATATGATAACTAGAGGGTAATGCTACCCCTCATTATACAAGTCCAGGGCCAGACTGGTAGCACTGGAAAATTTGGAGAACAGCCCTATTTTCCATTTACTCAGTATAATGAGTACACCCCATTTTTCTTAAAGGGTATTACTGGGACACTCCTTCCCCCAATATTTTATTTTTAAGAATTATTTTATATAAGTTTGTATTAAAAAAAAGTTCCAGATTGTTGTAATATGCACTCTAAAGCCCAATTGCATATATTAATCACCCCTTTCAATTGCAGCCCTCTGGGAAATCTCCTGGTAGGCCAAAGTGGCCTTGCAATCCCAGGAGTCTGTGGATTTATTTTGACTGAAGAATGTTCACCTTTTTATACCCCTTCCTCCACAATTATTAATGTGCACCTGCAGACTAACAGAAAACTTCCAGTGTGAAACAGAGGGCCTAGTAACTCCTGATTTGATAGTGAAAATTAGCTTGGCTTATTCACAGGGTCAGATTTCTGTTAGACAGTGTAGATTAATATCAAGAACCTTAGATTAATGTGATTTCAGGAAGGGACCCTAAGATTAGGAAGTGATTTAAAAAACACTGAGCCAGCATAAAGTATGAGCTCCAGGACATGACCATTCTGGAGAGAGGACAAGGCAAAATCAACTAGTCAAAATGGCAACAGATGAACAGAGCTGGTATTAGGGGAAAGAATAATTGTATAATTGCTGAGCATAATTGGAGACAAATATAAAACCAGCAATAAAATACAGGATTGTTAAAGAAACTATTGGGTTCTCAATCCAGCCTTACTTGCACATTCTCTTTTGTTACCTGTTTAATATCTGTCAGCAGACTGATAAGAGGAAAACTTCAATTATTCCTTAGTACAAGTAAATGAGGCTGCATGCCTTCCTTTGCAACCCAGGGACCCTGGGGCAGTGCAAGTATTAATATGTTAGAGGGCAATGCTCTCAGCATTCACAGAGGTCTGTCGGACATGATCTGTAACAAAGACAGTACTAATTCATAACTTGCTATTAATAGGCCATTTCCAGAAATGTGTTTAGGTAGATTAGGTGGTTCAGTTTAGTGAATAGGAGTTTTGGATCTTGTAAGCTCTTCATGACCCTAGCAAACTGTGTGGGGTCTGGTAACAGAGACAATGATGCTCTTTAGCTGTAGACAATTATAATGAAGGGCTATTATAAAATAATAATAGCAAAGTTTAGTTTATATCTATTTCAAGTATTTCTGGCAACTAATGAATTAGCAATATTTATTTTAATATAAACACTATTGGGCATTTATAGAATCTATTTAGACATTTTATAAAATGTTGTGCTATTGGATCACTGGTTAAATGGGCAGAGCCATCAGAGGGGTGGGGATTTATTTCAAGGGGAGCTAGACAGCACCCCACAATCTTCAAGATTCACCAGTCCCCACTGGTTCAGTTTGATCACCGATTAGACACTTTTGTTTAACATGAGTGAATCTTATTTTGAAAATTATTTAAGTAACGTTTTTATTTAATACCTAAAACATATAAATTGTCTACATTTGCTGCATTTTACACAACGATTGTTTAGATACCAACAAAGTCTATAGAATAGTATCCAGGTACCATGGGTTATAAATATTATCTTTGCAACTTTAAAGAAGTGAACACATGAGTACTGGTATGACTGCAAATTGTAGTATTTGTGATTCCTTATAATATATACATATTTATGTTAGTGATTTTGTTTAAACTGGTGAGTATAATTGCATACAGAGGAGTAACTATGGATGTAACAACTGATATTTGGCCAGGCCTTCTAGCAGACCCACCTATCTAGCCTTACAGAATCTCCCACACTTTGCTGCAGTTTACATGTAACAAGAAATACACGAGGATAGAATAAGGTGTGCTATGTAGTTATTCAACATGTCTCATATTTGCCGTGCTGTACGCGGCTCATGAGTCTCTGGTTTGACTCAGGACCAAGCCCTTGGGCAAGCTTCACCAATTCTGCAGCTAAGGGGCTGTGGCTCTTGTGGAAAACTGTCCCTCTCTTATACTTATATAATTATATTTTTTTTAAACAAAATAGACACATCAAAATCATTACACTAAAGTTGTTAATAAAGTGCAAAACAGTCCTTTTTGATATGTTTGCCAGTATTATAACAATTTGGAATAATTCAACTATATAGTGAATGTGCAATAAACTATTCAATATACTCTGAAATGGTCACAGCCGCCATTTTAGATGCAGATACCAATATATGGTCTAGAATCATAAAAGCTATATTTAGCAGTATTGTAAAATCCTTTGGCAGTGGGCTGGTTAGACATTAACAGACATATATGTTATATCTCATATAACTAACAAGATCGGCAGGAAAATGGAAATCACGGCCGCTACATGTAGAAATAATGTTTAATGCGTACATTTTCATGATTCTAAGTTACCTTAATTTTATCTTCTTAAACAGAATTTCTATAAGCAATTGTGTATTAGTGATTGCAATGTAATAGTTTGGCATTCTTTCTTGGCAACCAAGATCAGTCCCAAAAACTGACATTAGAAAAAAATGATGTTTACAGCTTTTCAAACCTCACGTCGCCATCTTACTGTAATAAAAAATCAGCAAAGGCAAAGCTTGTCCTGTACAGTGAGGTTTGGTATGAGAATTGTTAAAATCCCTGTTTAGAAGATGAGATTAGTTGCAGCTACCTTCTTCTTATGCAAATTATTTCCCTCAGTGAAGGCATTTAAATTGTATAATACTTAACATGAATGCCACGCAATCTAATTGCAAAGCACACAAACAAACTACATTAACCTCCTCATCCCCTTAAGGACCGGGCATTTCAGATTAAAACATCCCAAAAAGACCAGAGCATTTTTAGCATTTTTGCCATCACTCCATTTAAACAGAAATAGAGCCTTGTTTTTAGTTTTTATTTTAAACAACCTATGCCAATTAAAAGCTAGGGTCCCTAGGGGGCGCCTGGTTTGAGCTACCATGTACAAGCAGAAGCTATACGTGATAGCACAATGAATAGCAATTAATATTGATACAATATACATGAATATATATACACTGAGCTGTTGTTCGTTCCTGGTAGAGCGCTTCTCTCTTTGAATGCAAATTATTATGACCCTGGGGAAGTCTCCCTATGGGTGATGGGGGAAACCAGACGTGGACTCCTTGCCCAGTGTGCTTAGAGGAATGTGGCTGCACCTCACTGACGAGGCCCATAGGAGGCCGAAACGATCGTCTGGGGTTGTCATGTTCCTTGTTCAGAGGAGAATTGCCTGGTATTTCGGGGCTGGACTGACCTTACTTGGCGGGATCAGACTGATATACTTCAGGAAAGTTTTCTTCTGTGAAAAGCACACTGGTCTAAAAGAGACTGCCTCCGGGTGGTAAATCGCCATAGAACAAGCCACTGAGCTGTTGTTTGTTTCTGGTAGAGCGCTTCTCTCTTTGAATGCAAATTATTATGACCCTGGGGAAGTCTCCCTATGGGTGATGGGGGAAACCAGACGTGGACTCCTTGCCCAGTGTGCTTAGAGGAATGTGGCTGCACCTCACTGACGAGGCCCATAGGAGGCCGAAACGATCGTCTGGGGTTGTCATGTTCCTTGTTCAGAGGAGAATTGCCTGGTATTTCGGGGCTGGACTGACCTTACTTGGCGGGATCAGACTGATATACTTCAGGAAAGTTTTCTTCTGTGAAAAGCACACTGGTCTAAAAGAGGCTGCCTCCGGGTGGTAAATCGCCATAGAACAAGCCACTGAGCTGTTGTTCGTTCCTGGTAGAGCGCTTCTCTCTTTGAATGCAAATTATTATGACCCTGGGGAAGTCTCCCTATGGGTGATGGGGGAAACCAGACGTGGACTCCTTGCCCAGTGTGCTTAGAGGAATGTGGCTGCACCTCACTGACGAGGCCCATAGGAGGCCGAAACGATCGTCTGGGGTTGTCATGTTCCTTGTTCAGAGGAGAATTGCCTGGTATTTCGGGGCTGGACTGACCTTACTTGGCGGGATCAGACTGATATACTTCAGGAAAGTTTTCTTCTGTGAAAAGCACACTGGTCTAAAAGAGGCTGCCTCTGGGTGGTAAATCGCCATAGAACAAGCCACTGAGCTGTTGTTCGTTCCTGGTAGAGCGCTTCTCTCTTTGAATGCAAATTATTATGACCCTGGGGAAGTCTCCCTATGGGTGATGGGGGAAACCAGACGTGGACTCCTTGCCCAGTGTGCTTTGAGGAATGTGGCTGCACCTCACTGACGAGGCCCATAGGAGGCCGAAACGATCGTCTGGGGTTGTCATGTTCCTTGTTCAGAGGAGAATTGCCTGGTATTTCGGGGCTGGACTGACCTTACTTGGCGGGATCAGACTGATATACTTCAGGAAAGTTTTCTTCTGTGAAAAGCACACTGGTCTAAAAGAGGCTGCCTCCGGGTGGTAAATCGCCATAGAACAAGCCACTGAGCTGTTGTTCGTTCCTGGTAGAGCGCTTCTCTCTTTGAATGCAAATTATTATGACCCTGGGGAAGTCTCCCTATGGGTGATGGGGGAAACCAGACGTGGACTCCTTGCCCAGTGTGCTTAGAGGAATGTGGCTGCACCTCACTGACGAGGCCCATAGGAGGCCGAAACGATCGTCTGGGGTTGTCATGTTCCTTGTTCAGAGGAGAATTGCCTGGTATTTCGGGGCTGGACTGACCTTACTTGGCGGGATCAGACTGATATACTTCAGGAAAGTTTTCTTCTGTGAAAAGCACACTGGTCTAAAAGAGGCTGCCTCCGGGTGGTAAATCGCCATAGAACAAGCCACTGAGCTGTTGTTCGTTCCTGGTAGAGCGCTTCTCTCTTTGAATGCAAATTATTATGACCCTGGGGAAGTCTCCCTATGGGTGATGGGGGAAACCAGACGTGGACTCCTTGCCCAGTGTGCTTAGAGGAATGTGGCTGCACCTCACTGACGAGGCCCATAGGAGGCCGAAACGATCGTCTGGGGTTGTCATGTTCCTTGTTCAGAGGAGAATTGCCTGGTATTTTGGGGCTGGACTGACCTTACTTGGCGGGATCAGACTGATATACTTCAGGAAAGTTTTCTTCTGTGAAAAGCACACTGGTCTAAAAGAGGCTGCCTCCGGGTGGTAAATCGCCATAGAACAAGCCACTGAGCTGTTGTTCGTTCCTGGTAGAGCGCTTCTCTCTTTGAATGCAAATTATTATGACCCTGGGGAAGTCTCCCTATGGGTGATGGGGGAAACCAGACGTGGACTCCTTGCCCAGTGTGCTTAGAGGAATGTGGCTGCACCTCACTGACGAGGCCCATAGGAGGCCAAAACGATCGTCTGGGGTTGTCATGTTCCTTGTTCAGAGGAGAATTGCCTGGTATTTCGGGGCTGGACTGACCTTACTTGGCGGGATCAGACTGATATACTTCAGGAAAGTTTTCTTCTGTGAAAAGCACACTGGTCTAAAATAGGCTGCCTCCGGGTGGTAAATCGCCATAGAACAAGCCACTGAGCTGTTGTTCGTTCCTGGTAGAGCGCTTCTCTCTTTGAATGCAAATTATTATGACCCTGGGGAAGTCTCCCTATGGGTGATGGGGGAAACCAGACGTGGACTCCTTGCCCAGTGTGCTTAGAGGAATGTGGCTGCACCTCACTGACGAGGCCCATAGGAGGCCGAAACGATCGTCTGGGGTTGTCATGTTCCTTGTTCAGAGGAGAATTGCCTGGTATTTCGGGGCTGGACTGACCTTACTTGGCGGGATCAGACTGATATACTTCAGGAAAGTTTTCTTCTGTGAAAAGCACACTGGTCTAAAAGAGGCTGCCTCCGGGTGATAAATCGCCATAGAACAAGCCACTGAGCTGTTGTTCGTTCCTGGTAGAGCGCTTCTCTCTTTGAATGCAAATTATTATGACCCTGGGGAAGTCTCCCTATGGGTGATGGGGGAAACCAGACGTGGACTCCTTGCCCAGTGTGCTTAGAGGAATGTGGCTGCACCTCACTGACGAGGCCCATAGGAGGCCGAAACGATCGTCTGGGGTTGTCATGTTCCTTGTTCAGAGGAGAATTGCCTGGTATTTCAGGGCTGGACTGACCTTACTTGGCGGGATCAGACTGATATACTTCAGGAAAGTTTTCTTCTGTGAAAAGCACACTGGTCTAAAAGAGGCTGCCTCCAGGTGGTAAATCGCCATAGAACAAGCCACTGAGCTGTTGTTCGTTCCTGATAGAGCGCTTCTCTCTTTGAATGCAAATTATACATACATATATGTATATGTCTAGGGTGGTTACATATTCCTGTGCACCCTTCCCTTGTTTTCAGTTTGTTTGGATTTGAAAGCTTGCATTGTGTGGCTGTTTTAGGGTCTCAGGTATTGGAAAGGACCTTGACGTGGTACCTGAGCTTGTCCCATTTGGCCAGATGCGGTGACTAACCTTTCCAGTTTTGCTTTTAAATCTTAGCTGAGAGCTTGTAAGTGAGTGCTGGGTTTTCTCTGTGTGTTGTATTAATTTGTTTTGTCATTTTCCCTATGGTTCTTGCACCAAGACCTGTCTGGGGTTAACTGTTTGTGGTTCTGGGGACAGCACAGCTTCCTGTGAGTGCCAGTGGCACCCAGGGCTGAGCATGTTGCAGGGTCATGGGATGTGTACCCGGTCCGGTATGAGAGTGCAGTTCCCTTCCGTGTTTTGTATATGTCTAGGGTGGTTACATATTCCTGTGCACCCTTCCCTTGTTTTCAGTTTGTTTGGATTTGAAAGCTTGCATTGTGTGGCTGTTTTAGGGTCTCAGGTATTGGAAAGGACCTTGACGTGGTACCTGAGCTTGTCCCATTTGGCCAGATGCGGTGACTAACCTTTCCATTTTTGCTTTTAAATCTTAGCTGAGAGCTTGTAAGTGAGTGCTGGGTTTTCTCTGTGTGTTACATACATACATACATATATGTGTATGACTTAAAAAGACACAAATGAGATATTAGATTGACTTAAGTGCAGCGTGATAAAGGTGGCAATGGCAATGCCAATGCCAATTCATTTGTTATGTCTTAGATCAATTCAGGGTCCTAGAATAAACTCATAGATAAATCTTCTCATCTAGGAGAACAGGATGTAGTGAATTCTCAGGGCCGCTCCTCTCCTTAATATTCAGATGAAAAACAATCTGTGTGGAGACACAATTAACAGAGGGCGCCTCCTAGTGTGACACTGTGGTGTACCAAGCAGATAGATAAAAGGAAATTGCTGTACTTTTTTTTACAATTGTTGAAGCACCAATGTGCTGAATGATACAGACTGGGATCTCTCAGTGTCCCAGCTCACTGCTCCAACGATAGTGTGGTCAGGCAGACTCACTCCTCCCAAAAAGACTTGTGCTTGTAGTATAAAATGGTGGTTTATTTAAACAGAATAAAAACAACTCTTAAAAACAGGGGGGGATACAGTTGTCCCTTGAGACACTTGCAAAGCGTTTCTCAGCTGCATCTCGCTCTTTCCTCAGGCATATGTCTCTTACTAGCAAGCACAGCCTATTAAATCTACTCACACCCACTTTACCTCGTGTTGCATATCAATTAAATAAAAAATGTTGACAGCATAGAAGTAACTAGTTACAATGCATCATATTGTCCAAAAAATGTATACAATATTAAAAAGCCATACCCCTACATTCTATTCATCCTCTCATTTCAAGGAAATCCAGAATCCATAATATGTATAAAGCAAACTCGCTTATGTTAATAATGTCGCCAGTGTATTCATAGTTCTATAATCAATAAACTGTGTGTCTAATAGTCATTTTCTCAATATCCCTATCAATGCTATTATACTAACTCCTCAAATTTTTTTGGGAATGCTCATATAACATGTGAAATTATAAATGCTAGCGATTGGGTATTAAATAAACCTTTTACCCCGAGTTATGTTTATTGGTAAGAGCATGTCCATCTAAATGGTGTGTCTGCGAGGCGTATATTCTAAGAGCGTCACTGATGACGTATATGAGGGTGTGTGTGTGAATCACATATTTTGATAGGCTTCAATCATGAGATGCGGCATGAACCCTGATGTTTAAACAGGGGGCGTAGAAATCACTTATAGTAATAGTCCTATATCGTGTGGCAGGGCATCTATAATGTGTGTGTACATGAAACTGAACTAGGATGGTGTTGGTGTCTGAAGCATAACATTGATGACGTTTACAAAGGGGTGTGGGTCCGAGTGTAATAATTGGGCTGTGTCATGAGTGCTATAGACACCAACACCACCCTAGTTACTTCTATCTTGTCAACATTTTTTATTTATTTGATATGCAACACATGAGGTATAGTGGGTGTGAGCAGATGCCGCATCCTGATAGGTCAGTTTGTTTTAATTTCCTTCTATCTATCTGTTTGGTACACCACAGTATCCCACTAGGAGGCACCCTCTGTTGTTTGTGTCTCCATCACAGATTTTTTTTTATTTACCTATCAAGACTATATATTTTTTTTAGTAAACAACTCAAAGTATTGATCTATGCCCATTTTGGTATATTTCATGCCACCATTTCACTGCCAAATGCAATCAAATAAAAAAAAAAAAAACATTAACTTTTTCACAAAATTTATGTTTCTCACTGATATTATTTACAAACAGCTTGTGGAATTATGGAACAAATGGTTGAAAAAGCTTCTCTGGGATCCCCTTTGTTCAGAAATAGCAGACATATAAGGCTTTGTCATTGCTTTTTGTTAATTAGAAGGCCGCTATTTACAGCTGTGCATCATACTTGTATTATTATTATTCCCAGCAGTTAATGGGGTTAATTAGGTAGCTTGTGAGGTTATTTTTAGCTTTAGTGTAGAGATCAGTCACCCACCTGACACTGGTCACCCCATCTTAAGACAGTCTGCCAGTATGCAGTTTTAGACGTTTTTTTAAAAAAAATATTATTCATTATTATTAATATTTTCTTGTGTAGGGTAACCCCCTTACCTTCCCACCTCCCTGATCCCTCCCAAAAAGCTCTTTAACCGCTGCCCGATGCAGAGAGGGCCAGGGTGGCCCTCTCTGCATCGGTAACTCCTGTATTTCTGCACTGCCCCACTCATGGGGCATGCAGAAATAGCGTGATCTCGCTTCTTGAAGCGAGACCATGGCAGAGAGAGGCCCAGGACAGCAGTGTCGTACAGGGTACGATGCAGGTCCTTAAGGGCTTAACGACCAGCGTCATACAGGGTACGGCGCTGGTCGTTAAGGGGTTAACTAATATTGGATTTCAGTGATCAGTATCCATTATCAGCAGTTCCAAGTGGGGAAACATGTATTTCATGTGAGGTAACAATCTTTGCTTTGTTTGACTCAAAAAGATTATGATCATTGTATTATGAAAAGTAAGACTGTTTTCGTTTTTTCCAATATCTGAGGAACCCCCCCAGAAAGACTGGAATCAGACCCTATATTTGTCCAGCAGTTTTAGATACACATTCTGGACAGATATTGCTTGGTTTAATTATTGTGCCAAAATTCACACAAAAATGATAATACAATGTTAGCAAGTTATCATCCCAATTGGCGGGGCAGTTCTAGAATTGAGAATTTGAGGGGAACATCATTTACTTGCATTGCAAATATCCATGCAATCACCAAGGACCAAGAGGCTGGGGAATGTGTCAAATAGGCCAGTTGATGGAGTAACAGGTATTCTGCTGGTCAGGGCAGTGTCATGAGTGATTTTTTTATTTTTTTTGGGGGGGGGGGGGGGGGGGAATGAGTTGGTTGTACCATGCTTAGTCTATAAGGGGGGGCATGAGTATGGGAGAGGCAAATTTCACCTTTCCCCAAAAAGCACCTTCATACAATGGGCGTTTAGCCTAAGAATTCAGATTACTTCTACATTCCTAAGCAACCCATAGAACCATCACTGCTTTTAGACAATACATTTAGGTACCCATACATTCTGGAGGGGGTTACAATTTTAGTTAGATCAATAAAACTGTTAATTTAACCCTGTTTTTTTCTGTGATTATTGGGAAAGAAAATGTTATCTAATTATATGAGTCAGAATCTCTTTTACATCAGAAAGGAGAGCTCTGTTTGATATATATGGTTAAACAGATGTCTATTAAAACTTTTATTGTAATATATTTATTAAAGGGATACTGAACCCACATTTTTTCTTTAATGATTCAGATAGATCATATCATTTTAAGCAGCTTTCTAATTCACTCCTATTATCAATTTTTATTGCTATATTTATTTCAAAGCAGGAATGTAAAGCTAAGGAGCAGGCCCATTTTAGGTTCAGAACCTGGGTTACGCTCGATTGTGAGCATTAACTACCACTCCATTTGTAATCTTGTACTATGTGTTTAACTTATGAAAAAAGGTTAAATGCAAAGTTAAAGGGACACTGTACCCAAAAATGTTCTTTCGCGATTCAGATTGAGCATGAAATTTTAAGCAACTTTCTAATTTACTCCTATTATCAAATTGTCTTCATTCTCTTGGTATCTTTATTTGAAATGCAAGAATGTAAGTTTAGATGCCGGACCATTTTTGGTGAACAACCTGGGTTGTCCTTGCTGATTGGTGGATAAATTCATCCACCAATAAAAAACTGCTGTTCAGAGAACTGAAACCAAAAAAAAAACTTAGATGCCTTCTTTTTCAAATAATGATAGCAAGAGAACGAAGAAAAATTGATAATAGGAGTAAAATAGAAAGTTGCTTAAAATTGCATGCTCTTTCTGAATTACAAAATAAAAAATTTGGGTTTAGTGTCCCTTTAAAGTCAGCTTCAGAACTGCAATGCACTACTGGAACCTAGCTGAACACATCTGGTGACCCAATCACAAGAGGCATATGTGCATAGCCACAAAACACTAGCTAGCTCCCGATAGTGTATTGACGCTCAAAAAGAATATCAAGACAAGAAACTAAAAGGTCGATCATAATTTATCAGACTATCTTTGTTTGCAGGTTGTTGGCTGCCGACAGACACTTTTTAAATTTGGGTCAATTACAGGTTTATGGGTGTTTTGCTTTGAATATTGTGGCTGCTTTGTTCTTTGAGATATTATTTTTCTGCACTGTTCCTCTTAATTGTGTGCTAATATCTGGCGAAAAGCTTGAAATTTAATAAACTATTATACATAAAATATGTGAAAGCTTTACTTCTACAATATTATCATTACACATAATCTATTACCGTTCTGTTCAGCTAGCTCCCAGTACTGCATTAGTGTTCCTTCAATAAACAATACCAAGCAAATAAAGCTAAAGTGATAATAGTAAAGTAAATTGTCTGAAACATGATAGAAACATTTTGTGTTTCATGTCTCAGTAACATGTTACTTACATTAACTGTAGGTCCTGCTTGTGACTTGCAAGGATATGTCTCTGAGTTAAAATGTGCTTCATTGTGTGTGAGTTTTTCCATACGCTGGTGTTAGTGAGTGTGCATTAGTAGGAACACCAGTCAGTATGCACCACATAGATTGTAAGTTATCTATAAACCTGTAATTTATCAGTTTCTGTTTGCTTCCATGTTTTACCTTCATTTAGTGTAAATCCTGTAATCTGGTGCATTACACATATTAATAATCTGTTTATGAAACAGTGATGTTATAGATGTAGGGTGGAACCAATGTGTCTCTTCTTTCATCTATTCTTCTTTCCTTCTTTTAATTTTCTTTGAATTATTTTGCATTCAGCACCAACATATTCTGAGGCTTTATACAGCAATACAAAGTTAAAAGAGCACATACATAACAAATAAGCAGAGAGAGGCTAATTATTAACTGACAAAGGACCACATTCTTCTTCCCTCTCTTCTCTCTTATTCCAGTTACCTTTATCTCCATAGACATCTCTGACTTGCTTACATTTTAGTAAATGTGTTTTTAAACACATTCAACTGATGAAGTCTATGGTGCATAAATACATTAAACAGGTTAAATAAGGACAAGTCTAATATCATGCAAAACAAACTTTCAACCAAAATATATTTTGGAATATTAAGGTTGCACAGTTATGCACTCAGCTGGGATCTTGTGGAAGAATTTAGTGATAACATGAACAACATGCAGATGCCAAAAAAACAACATATACCATCCAATAGAAACAGTATTTTGGTAATATGTTCTTTCAAATATAGAGGAATTCACTTGTCACTAATAGGAAGTGATGGTTTTCTTTCAAAGGGCCTCTTGATAAACATTTATAAACATTTGTCATATTTTACATTTGATTTCAATAATTTATTGCTGGTTATTTCTACACTTAAAAGGGGAAGTAATGTAAAATTTATAACCTTGCTATCTTCCAATGGCAAAGAGGCTTTTTGCTCCTGATTCAGTGTAGGAAAGCATATCAGGCATATTAGAAGCGTAAAAATGACTGAAACATTAAAGGGAACAATCATGTTGAATCAAAAGCTCTAGAGATGAAAGAGTATTCAACATAGCCAGTAGCCCTTAATTTAGGGAAAAAATACAGAGAGCAGCTAGGCTTATAGGTTACAGTAAAACATTATTATGTAGTCAATTAATTAACCTTTTTCTGCCCGAGAAGTGCAACCAATAATTCACAATAATTTACTGTTAAATGAAAATGCAGCAGTTTGTTAAAAGATTATTAACAATTATAAGCATGCAATGTGTAAGAAGTAATGGGGGTATTTTTTTGTTTTGTTTTGTATCTTTGTCTAGTACATTTTCTGTCCAGGAATGGACCCAGTGACTGCAAAGTAGAAAGAGACAAAACTGTCCTAACATAGTGAATGAGACTGAGGACCAGACTCACTATGTTTAGTCATAGATAGCTGAAGTTATAGAGGCAGACATCTAGCTACACACTGGCAGAGAGGTACAGAACTTAAGAAAGACAAAAGTCATTGTCAAGTAGAGGTCCAGCAACACACTGACAGGGAGGTACAGAACTGCAGAAAGATAAAAGTCAGGTAGAGGTCCAGCAACACATTGACAGGGAGGTACAGAACTGCAGAAAGATAAAAGTCAGGTAGAGGTCCAGCAACACACTGACAGGGAGGTACAGAACTGCAGAAAGACAAAAGTCATTGTCAGGCAGAGGTCCAGCAACACACTTACAGGGAGGTACAGACCTGCAGAAAGACAAAAGTTATAGCTAGGCAGATGTTCAGCAACACACTGGCAGGGAGGTACATAACTGCAGAAAGACAAAAGTCATTATCAGGCAGATGTCCAGCAACACATTGACAGGGAGGTACAGAACTACAGAAAGACAAAAGTCAAGGCTAGGCAGAGGTTCATCAACATTCTGGCAGAGAGGTACAGAATTAGCAAACTGAGGTTGATCAATGTCAAACAAAATGTCTTGCTTCACACTGGCAGGGGAGGTACAGAATTAGCAGGTGAAAAGTTAAGTCCAAGTCAGGTAAATACAGCAACAGAGATTCAAATTACAAGTAGCACTTTCAAAATATGAGATGGTTCTAAATAATAGCGGGATTCGCCTAGCAACGAAAGTTTCAAACCTCAGGTGTTAGGAAATACATAAACGAGTATGCATCAGGCAAGACCTTTAACATATCAGAGTGCTTGCAAATTTAGAAGACACACAGGATCCTTCCAGGATTGTATTCAAGAGGAAAGACAGCTAGCAGAAGGAGGAATACAACAGGAGATCCCAGCTACAGAAAAATGCACTAGAAAAGAATCAGTAAACAAATTAAGTTTAAATGTATATGAACCCCCAATTATTTATTTCATGATTCGGATAAAGCATATCATTTTAAACAATTTACCAATTTACTTGTATGATCTATTTTTAGCCTTACTCTCTTTGTAACCTTTGTCGACTGAGCAATAATGCACTTCTAGGTGCTAGCTTAAAGACTTTAACAAGACACATTTAATTGAAGCCATCAATCAGCAGCTTTGGAGCCTACCTAGGTATACTCTTCAACAAAGGATATAAAGAGAATGCCACAGGTTAGATAACTTAAATACTATGGAAATCTATTAAAAATTGCATGATCTATCAGAATTATGAAAAAAAAATGGTCTGCATGTTCTTTTAAATAAAATTTTTTGCATCTCCAATAGGAAATCAGAATGTGATTTGGCAGCCATGATACAATTCAGAATTAGTGCAGAATGTGTTACAGCAGCCATGTTGTCACCAGAAAAGATATGTAATAAGTATTACTGATAGCAATAATTAGCAGTACACAATAGAAGGCAAGTGCAGTACACAATAAAAGGCAAAGTCTAAAAGGACACAATAGCAAACCTTGTTCAAAAGGACTCAGTAGCAGGCAATAGCTAGCACAAAATATTAGAAATGAATGGTCGGCAGAGCAGTTTATTAGGCAATAGGTATCAGTACAGAACAGCAGTTTACGGTGAGCAAGACCCAGTAGTAGACAATGTCCAACTGGACAAAATAGTAGGTAGTGGCCAGCAGAGAGTCTATTACAGATAGAAGTTATGAAAGTAAATATGGAGTAGAGGCTACCAAGCAAATGGAGCAACCAAATGTCTTGCAGTGCTAAGGAGTACACTGACAAAGCTATAATCTACAGAGACACCTAAGGAACATGCATCTGACTGACACAATGGTGTTCAGGAAAAGACAAAAGGTGTCTGTCATGAATACCTCATGATTTAGCTGCTAAGGGGTTAATTCCGTTTAGCCTGTGAGCTAAAAAAACATTTGTTTTTCAAGAACTGTGTCCTGTGTTTGTTTGTGTTTTCTTTGAAGTGCCAGGAGCCTCATAAATACTCTGTAGAGACTGGAGTAGTAGAACTGTATATTTTAGGTTATTTTCTGCTAAATTGTATTCAGAGAGTTAATGTGTATGTCTGGGTTTTTCCTTAGGATTTTCCCTTTAATAAATCATAAGTGGTGGCAGCATAGTTAGTTTAGTGTGGGTGGCATTAAAGGGGAGTTTTGGGCATTTCTTTTAAGTCTAGTACACACTACAGAGTGTTGTTAACCCTGAACTAAATCACAAGCTTGCCTGGTGTGGCTAGATTGTGACATATTAGTGACAGTATAAGGGGTCTGATAACCCTTTTTGTGCCAAACAAGTGACTGGTGTAGGGTTGGTTAACCTTGGTCATCCAAATTGGTGGGCAGCGGTGTAGATAATTTTTTTTATTAGATTTTAGTGCTCGTGGATATGCTAGTGTGAAAATCCCGGTACTAAAAAGAAATTGTGACTCTCACAATTTCCAAAGGCTAAAACTCATTATATAGTCACACATTGCAAACAGTCTATTGCAAACAGTCCCTATTGTCTGTTTTTCTTTTCTATTTTATTTTTACTATGGAGTTATATCAGCAGCAGCCGAAGGAAATGATGGCACTGTTATGCCAGGAGCATGATATCCCATCCTGTGGAAAATACAAAGATGGACTAATACAAGCTCTTTTTGAATATGATAACAGCCAAGCCACCCCAGCTGAAGCCTCAGGAGAGGTGTCTGCAGCTGTGGGCAGTGATTCATCAGGATCTGGGGATCCATTGGACTGTTATTTCCAAACTGTTCTGAAACATATGGGGGCCTAGTTATCAAGCCGTCAACCTCAAATATGCTGGAATTCCGCAGTGTATTTGTGGCGAGGCTGATACGCCTTAGTTATCAAAGGCTCGAGACCGGCAAAAGTAGAATTTTGTGACGTAAGCATCGATCCGCCGGACTCAGTCCGACACAGATCGATTCTTACGTCACTCCAGATGTTCCGCACACAAGTGCGGCACATTCTCACTACTTTTGCTAGTTATCAAAAAACTAGCAGGTACGCTCGGCACTTTTATGGCCCAGCGTAACTGGTTTTCAATCCGCCACCCCTGGAGGCGGCGGATCCCATAGGAATCAATGGGAGTCTGACCATAGCGAAAGTACAAGTTCGCTGCTGACAGACATCCCATTGATTTCTATGGGAGCTGTCTACACCTAACGCCTTAACATGTACCCCGAGTCTAAACACCACTAATCTGTCCCCCCTACACCGCCGCAACTAAATAAAGTTATTACCCCCTAAACCGCCGCTCCCGGAGCCCACCGCAAGCTACTCTATACATATTAACTTCTAAACCGCCGCTCCCGGAGCCCACCGCAACTATAATAAATGTATTAACCCCTAAACCGCCGCTCCCTGAACCCGCCGCAACCTATATTAAATGTATTAACCCCATCCTGCCCCCCCTACACCGTCGCCACCTATAATAAATTTAATAACCCCTAATCTGCCCCCCTACACCGTCGCCACCTATAATAAATTTATTAACCCCTATCCTGCCCCCCACTACGCCGCCGCCACTGTAATAAAATTATTAACCCCTAAACCTAAGTCTAACCCTAACGCCCCCCTAACTTAAATATTAATTAAATAATTCTAAATAAATTAACTCTTATTAACTAAATGAATCCTATTTAAAACTAAATACTTACCTTTAAAATAAACCCTAATATAGCTACAATATAAATAATAATTATATTCTAGCTATCTTAGGATTTATATTTATTTTACAGGTACCTTTCAATTTATTTTAACCAGGTACAATAGCTATTAAATAGTTATTAACTATTTAATAGCTTACCTAGATAAAATAAAGAGAAATGTACCTGTAAAATAAAAACTAACCTAAGTAACAATTACACCTAACACTACACTATACTTTAATAAATTATTCCTATTTAAAACTAAATACTTACCTTTAAAATAAACCCTAATATAGCTACAATATAAATAATAATTATATTCTAGCTATCTTAGGATTTATATTTATTTTACAGGTACCTTTCAATTTATTTTAACCAGGTACAATAGCTATTAAATAGTTATTAACTATTTAATAGCTTACCTAGCTAAAATAAAGAGAAATGTACCTGTAAAATAAAAACTAACCTAAGTAACAATTACACCTAACACTACACTATACTTTAATAAATTATTCCTATTTAAAACTAAATACTTACCTGTAAAATAAATCCTAAGATAGCTACAATATAATTAATAATTATATTATAGCTATCTTAGGATTTATATTTATTTTACAGGTAACTTTGTATTTATTTTAGCTAGTTAGAATAGTTATTAAATAGTTATTAACTATTTAATAACTACCTAGCTAAAAGAAATACAAAATTACCTGTAAAATAAATCCTAACTTAAGTTACAATTAAACCTAATACTACACTATCATTAAATTAATTAAATAAACTACCTACACATAACTACAATTAAATACAATTACATAAACTAACTAAAGTACAAAAAATAAAAAAAGCTAAGTTACAAAAAATAAAAAATAAGTTACAAACATGTTAAAAATATTACAACAATTTTAAGCTACTTACACCTAATCTAAGCCCCCTAATAAAATAACAAACCCCCCCAAAATAAAAAAAATGCCCTACCCTATTCTAAATTAAATAAAGTTCAAAGCTCTTTTACCTTACCAGCCCTTAAAAGGGCCATTTGTGGGGGCATGCCCCAAAGAAAACAGCTCTTTTGCCTGTAAAAGAAAAATACAACCCCCCCAACATTAAAACCCACCACCCACATACCCCTAATCTAACCCAAACCCCCCTTACAAAAACCTAACACTAATCCCCTGAAGATCATCCTACCTTGTCTTCACTCAGCCGAGCAGCGATGGAACCGAAGTGGACATCCGGAGCGGAAGAAGTTAATCCTCCAAGCGGCGCTGAAGAAATCTTCCATCCGATGAAGTCATCATCCAGGCGGCGCTGAAGAAAAGTCTTCGATCCGGCCGATGTCATCTTCAAAGAGGCGCTGAAGAGGTCTTCTATCCGGGCGAAGTCATCTTCCAAGCCGGGTCTTGAATCTTCCTTCCGCCGACGCGGAACCTCCTTCTTCACCGACGGACTACGACGAATGACGGCTCCTTTAAGGGACGTCATCCAAGATGGCGTCCCCTCAATTCCGATTGGCTGATAGGATTCTATCAGCCAATCGGAATTAAGGTAGGAAAAATCTGATTGGCTGATGGAATCAGCCAATAAGATTCAAGTTCAATCCGATTGGCTAATCCAATCAGCCAATCAGATTGAGCTCGCATTCTATTGGCTGATGGGAACAGCCAATAGAATGCGAGCTCAATCTGATTGGCTGATTCCATCAGCCAATCAGATTTTTCCTACCTTAATTCCGATTGGCTGATAGAATCCTATCAGCCAATCGGAATTGAGGGGACGCCATCTTGGATGACGTCCCTTAAAGGAGCCGTCATTCGTCGTAGTCCGTCGGTGAAGAAGGAGGTTCCGCGTCAGCGTAAGGAAGATTCAAGACCCGGCTTGGAAGATGACATCGCCCGGATAGAAGACCTCTTCAGCGCCTCTTTGAAGATGACATCGGCCGGATCGAAGACTTTTCTTCAGCGCCGCCTGGATGATGACTTCATCGGATGGAAGATTTCTTCAGCGCCGCTTGGAGGATTAACTTCTTCCGCTCCGGATGTCCACTTCGGTTCCATCGCTGCTCGGCTGAGTGAAGACAAGGTAGGATGATCTTCAGGGGATTAGTGTTAGGTTTTTGTAAGGGGGGTTTGGGTTAGATTAGGGGTATGTGGGTGGTGGGTTTTAATGTTGGGGTGGGGGTTGTATTTTTCTTTTACAGGCAAAAGAGCTGTTTTCTTTGGGGCATGCCCCCACAAATGGCCCTTTTAAGGGCTGGTAAGGTAAAAGAGCTTTGAACTTTATTTAATTTAGAATAGGGTAGGGCATTTTTTTATTTTGGGGGGGTTTGTTATTTTATTAGGGGGCTTAGATTAGGTGTAAGTAGCTTAAAATTGTTGTAATATTTTTAACATGTTTGTAACTTATTTTTTTATTTTTTGTAACTTAGATTTTTTTATTTTTTGTACTTTAGTTAGTTTATGTAATTGTATTTAATTGTAGTTATTTGTAGGTAGTTTATTTAATTAATTTAATGATAGTGTAGTATTAGGTTTAATTGTAACTTAAGTTAGGATTTATTTTACAGGTAATTTTGTATTTCTTTTAGCTAGGTAGTTATTAAATAGTTAATAACTATTTAATAACTATTCTAACTAGCTAAAATAAATATAAAGTTACCTGTAAAATAAATATAAATCCTAAGATAGCTACAATATAATTATAATTTATATTGTAGCTATCTTAGGGTTTATTTTACAGGTAAGTATTTAGTTTTAAATAGGAATAATTTATTAAAGTATAGTGTAGTGTTAGGTGTAATTGTAACTTAGGTTAGGATTTATTTTACAGGTACATTTCTCTTTATTTTAGCTAGGTAAGCTATTAAATAGTTAATAACTATTTAATAGCTATTGTACCTGGTTAAAATAAATTGAAAGGTACCTGTAAAATAAAAATAAATCCTAAGATAGCTAGAATATAATTATTATTTATATTGTAGCTATATTAGGGTTTATTTTAAAGGTAAGTATTTAGTTTTAAATAGGATTCATTTAGTTAATAAGAGTTAATTTATTTAGATTTATTTAATTAATATTTAAGTTAGGGGGCGTTAGCGTTAGGGTTAGACTTAGGTTTAGGGGTTAATAATTTTATTACAGTGGCGGCGGTGTAGTGGGGGTCAGATTAGGGGTTAATAAATTTATTATAGGTGGCGACGGTGTAGGGGGGCAGGATTGGGGTTAATAGGTTTAATATAGGTTGCGGCGGGTTCAGGGAGCAGCGGTTTCGTGGTTAAACTATTTATTTAGTTGCGGAGAGGTGCGGGATCAGCAGGATAGGGGTTAATAACTTTATAATAGAGGGCGACAGTGTAGGGTGGGCAGGATAGGGGTTACTAGGTATACTGTAGGTGGCAGCGGTGTCCGGGAGCGGCGGTTTAGGGGTTAATACATTTTTAAGAGTTGTAGCAGGGTCTAGGAGCGGCGGTTTAGGGGTTAATACATTTATAAGAGTTGCGGCAGGGTCTAGGAGCGGCGGTTTAGGGTTAATACATTTATAAGAGTTGCGGCAGGGTCTAGGAGCGGCGGTTTAGGGGTTAATACATTTATAAGAGTTGCGGCAGGGTCTAGGAGCGGCGGTTTAGGGGTTAGTAACTTTATTGAGTTGCGGGAGGCTCCGGGGGCGCCGGTATAGGGATAGAACAGTGTAGTTTAGTGTGGGTGCTTAGTGACAGGCTAGCAATAAAGCTGGGAAAAAGCCGAAGGGCAGCGAGATCGGATGAGTGATAACTGTCACAGTCCGCTGCTCATCGCCCCGCGGCTTTTTGACAGCTTTATTTGATAACTTAGGCATATTTTTCAGGTCCGCAGCGGCGATGTGAGGCGAGCTTAGGCGGGCATATTGGGCCGGCGAAGCCAGAAAAGTAGACGG
Source organism: Bombina bombina (assembly GCF_027579735.1). Lineage (NCBI taxonomy): Eukaryota > Metazoa > Chordata > Amphibia > Anura > Bombinatoridae > Bombina > Bombina bombina. The sequence goes on along the minus strand of NC_069504.1, from coordinate 964,247,747 downwards.
CTTGATAACTACCCCCCATGGGCTCAGTGAATGCAAGTTTGCGCATGGAGCTGATTGCAAAATTTTATGAGAGACAGGCTGCTGTGGCTAAGAGACAGCTGGCTGTGGCTGAGAGACCGGTGGCTGTGGAAGCTGAGAGAGAGTCTCTGGCAGCTGAAAGACAGGCTACTGAATGACAGGCTGAGAGAGAGTATTAGCTACAGCCTGTACAGTTGGAGAGAGGGATGGTCTCACCTTTTGTTAGTGAACCTAGAGACCCACCTGTTCCCAGAGTGCGTGCAGAGAATTTTCCCACTCTGGACAAAGATGTGGATATGGATGTATTCCTGCGTAGATTTGAGAAAGTTTGCAGACAGATCCAGCTGCCAAGGGAGCAGTGGGCCAAGTACCTTACTCCTGGCCTGAAAGATCCTGCCCTGGAGGCTTTTGCTGAACTACCCACAGAGTTTGATCAGGACTATGATGCCATCAAAGCTGCATTGCAGAGGAGGTATAATCTTACTCCTGAGGTGTACAGGAAGAAATTCAGTTCTCTGCAGAAAGGTACATCAGAGAGCTATACTGCAGCTGTTGGAAACTTGATGACAGCCTTTGAACGGTGGATCAGAGGGCTAAAGATCACCACTATAGAAGAGCTGGAAGATCTGATGGTGAAAGAGCAATTTATGCAGCTGTGCCCAGCAGAAGTTCAATAATGGCTTTGAATCATAAACCCATAACAGCATTTGAAGCTGGTGAGCTGGCTGATTTTTACACAGTCAACAGGTCTCCAGGGAATGGGAGACAATCCTTTGCTAAGGGGGGCTCCACCTGGAAAGGAGCTGCTGCACAACCCCCCTTCACAAAATCTGCTGTGCCTTTGTTTACTGTGTCTGCTCCATCTGGGAAAGGAGGGGAGAGTGCTGCACCTGGGCGGGGGGATATCTGCAGGTGTTTTGCTTCAAACAAAGTGGGCCATATCAGTTCCACTTGCCCAGAGAAGATTAACTTGGTGCAATCAGCTGGAGGGGGTAATCCCTCAGAAGTACCAGACTCTGTTTTGTTTGTTACACATACAGAGGAAAGCAACCAGGAGAACTTGCAAACTGTGCTTGTCAGAACTAAGGTAACACTTGGGCTTCAGGACACAGGTGCAGCAGTGACTCTTGTGCATCCAGGGCTGGTGAGCTCTAAGGACATTATTCCTGGCAGGACTGTAGCAGATAAAGGGATTGGGGGAATGAAACTTGCAGTGCATATGGCACGGGCATATCTTGATTGGGGAGCGGGGAGAGGTTTAAGAAAGGTGGGGGTATCTGAAAATATTCCTAATGATGTTTTACTGGGTACTGATCTGGGTAGATTGTTATCTCTTTATGTGCCTGACAAAGCTACATGTAACTTACGTTAGCTTTAGACCCTTATGTAGAAAGGGCTGTGTGTAAAAATGCTCAGAGACATTCTGACCAGGAGGGAGGACAGAGTGCTTGTGTGCAAAGTGCTGTGCCTGAACTGTGGGGGTCTGTGCTGAGATGTGAACCTGTAAGAGGAGAGACTGTGGAGAAAGACGGATAGATGGAGTGTGTCTTACTGTGATTGAACCAGCAGTATCTGCAGAATTAAAGTTAACTGTAGAGTGTGAGACTGACTGGGGAGAAAGGCAGATAGACTGTGTGGGTCTGTCTGTGCCTGAACCGAGCTTAACTGTACAGGGAGAAACTGTCGGTGAGAGGAGGCAGATGAGTAGTGAGTGTTTGTCTGTGATTGAATCAGTGGATTCTATAGAACAAATTGAGGTTATGGGTGGAGAGAATGACTGGGTGACTGGGCCACTAGTTTATGTGTGCCAGTCTGTGCCAGAACCAATTGAGTCCCTGTGGAAAGACAGGATATATGGGATAAATGGCAGAAGGAAGATATGTGCTTGTCTGCACCAGTGTCAGAAGGATCCCAACTTCTGTGTGAGGATGTGAAGTGGCAGACTGACTGTGAGAGAGATCGGGGGGGAAAATGTAGCCCCCTCTATAACAGAAGTAGCAGAGCCCCAGAATTCAGAGTGTATGGGGGAGAAGGGTACAGGATACTCTTTGAGGGACCCCCAGAGTGAGTGTGAAAGATTGTGGGTGACAGAGACCCTAGTAACCTCAGCTGTGACCTATAAACAGACTGCACAGACTAGCGGACAGAGATGGACACAGACTAGGGGACAGGGGGGAGGAGTACAGAGAGGTGTATTTACACAGCCCCACAGTGCCATTCAGCAGATACACTGATAGGTATGCAGAATCAGTGTCTCCAGCAGGCTCAGCAACTAGGACCCACAGTGGAGAAGATGGTGGTAGTTAGGAAACACCCTACCAAACATAACAAAGTGCAGGAGTACAGGAATTCTACTCCAGTGGAAGGGCAAGAGCCCTGGGTAGTTAAGCAGCAACTGACAGTACACAATATGTTCAGAGAGCACACAATGGGGCCTATTTTACAAAGGTCTGTCGGACCTGATCCGACAGTACGGATCAGGTCCGACAGACCTCGCTGAATGCGGAGAGCAATACACTCTCCGTATTCAGCATTGCAGCAGCAGCTCTTGTGAGTTGCTGGTGCAACGCCTCCCCCTGCAGATTCACGGCCAATCGGCCGCCAGCAGGGGGGTGTCAATCAACCCGATCGTACTCGATCAGGTTGAATTGTGGTGATGTCTGTCCACCTGCTCAGAGCAGGTGGACAGGTTATGGAGCAGTGATAAATTGGCCCCAATATGTAGCAAGACCCTAGGCTTCACATACACCTCTGTAACAGGGGATGATGTACCATTCAGGGACAAGATGCAAGCCTTATTGTTGGATGCACCTGCAAAACCCAGAGATGCCAATGCCATATTCCTACAAAAACAGTTGCATGATTTTACTGCCAGAGAGGGAGTGTATGAGATGGTGCAAAATGTTCTTGTACTAATGCCCATGAGGCAGAACAAACTACAGGCTGCATAGGAGGGTCCCTGCAATATATTAAATCAGCTGGGTAGAGCAAATAGTGTGTAATTTTTAAATGGAGGGCGTCCTGATGGCAAAACTGCTATGTGCAATTTGTCTGGCAATGGCGTTATTATCGCAAGGGGAAGTTCCCTTTGATACGCATTGAGAGTGACTTGTAGCCACCCCCTTTGCATCTCTTATTGGGGGAGATGTCACGAATACCTCATGATTTAGCTGCTAAGGGGTTAACTCTGTTTAGCCTGTGAGCTAAAAAACATTTGTTTTTCAAGAACTGTGTCCTGTGTTTGTTTGTGTTTTCTTTGAAGTGCCAGGAGCCTCATAAATACTCTGTAGTATACGCAGAAGAGGCCTTTATGGCTCAAACTGTCAGCAGAGGGTATGATACAAAACAGTGCTTCTCCCCATATCCTGATGAGATCAATAAAAGGACATTGGCACAATGTAAGATGTGTGTTTAAAACAGGTTATGACATTAGATGAAGGGAAATATGACAACCCTGTCATATTTGGTATCACATTGATTCTCCCAATGAAATAGATTGCCTACCTGCTTATATGAAAATAGATTTACCTAGCAGAAATTATAATGTGTTCTATAATTTCAGGCAAAGAATTAGAGTTTATTGAAGGTCATAAAGCCGTTCACTTAAGAAACTCCAGCTCACATTATCTCTGTTTTACCTGGGTAATATTACCCTTAAATTGTTGCTTTTTGCACTTTTTGTTTGTTGTCCAACACTGGAATTACAAATAAATGTATTACACTGCTGCTGCTCGAGTGCTTCTCATGTTTTTCTTTATTCTTTCTTAGCCCCTGCCAGGAGGGTGTAGTCAGTCAACTTGATCTCTGGAAAATATGTATAAAACTCCTGTGTTCTAGCAAATAAATTGACATTCTTACAAGGGAGGCTGTGACAAAACAGAGTAAGAACCCATTGCTTCATGCCATCTCTCTGGCAACAGATTCCAAAGACTAGTACAGTGTAAGGTTTCTATTTTTCTTCTTTTTATTTTGAAAAACTGTTTGCTTGTGTTTAATTTTATTTGTAACAACTTTTTATTAATAATGCATTGTGCATAATATTTTTGGCATAATAAATAATTCCTTTATTAATCTTTGTCATTTGTCTAATAATTGAACCATGTTACTGAAAGAGACTGGAGTAGTAGAACTGTATATTTTAGGTTATTTTCTGCAAAATTTTTATTCTGAAAGTTAATGTGTACGTCTGAGTTTTTCCTTAGGATTTTCCCTTTAATAAATCATAAGTGGTGGCAGCATAGTTAGTTTAGCGTGGGCGGCATTAAATGGGAGTTGTGGGTATTTATTTTAAGTCTAGTACAGACTAGAGAGTGTTGTTAACCCTTGCACCACTAAACTAAATCGTAAGCTTGCCTGGTGTGGCTAGATTGTCACATATTAGTGACAGTATAAGGGGTCTGATAACCCTTTTTGTGCCAAACAAGTGACTGGCGCAGGGTTGGTTAACCTTGGTCATCACAGTGCCTATAGGTATGATGTATATTAGGGTGTTGTGACAGCTCATTACTAAATATATGCAGCATTAATGTAGTGATTTATCTTCAATAAGAGTAAATATTGTCTGCTTTAATAGGTGATGAAAACAAGTATTTTGTACAAGACCCTGGATAAATTTTAATTTATTTTGCACTGCTAAAAAATGTTCGATTAGTCTATAAAGTCAAAAGCTATTTAAAAGAATTCAAAACACTGATGTCTAGATTATGATTGGAGTGACATTTATTGCTCTCGCTAGAGCATTAACTCCAATATAAGTAAGATTTATATGCGTGCGTCAGGTAGCACTCGTATTACAAGTTAATTGTAAGAAAATGTTTGCTCAAGCACTAACCTGACATGAGCAAATAGCCAAACTTTGAATATCATATTAACGTATTTTCCCACAGAAGACAATGGTGCAAGTAAAGTAGGGAAAAAAGTAACACCCTACTTATGTGCAAACACGATCGTGTTTCCTCAAGTGCGCTAACCCAACATGAAAATATTAATATTTCATGTTCCAATTTTCTTTACATAGAATAATATTCTCTATTTATTCATAAATACATATTTCTATATATACAGTATATATATATATATATATATATATATATATATATATATATATATATATATATATATATATATGAATATCTATTTAAAAATACTTAGAACATATTTCACTAAAAACAATGGAATGTGAAATATTTACAGTAAATACATAGTTAAACATGTTATTAAAATATGAATTTTGCATAAAAAATGCTTTCACATGTTTTCATCTACTTGACTGCAAAGGGATCCAATGCACTTCTATATATGTCTATATATGTATAAATATGTAGTTATGTGTTTTATATGTTTATATATGTCTGTAAATACATATATACATATAAATACAAATGTAAACACATATATACATATCCAGTGTTGCGACTTTATTAGGTACTGATACCTAGTAGCATGTTGAGCATCCTTTAGCCTTCAAAACAACCTGAATTTGTTTAGGCATGGATTCAACAAGATGTTGAAAACATTGTGGAGGTATTGTATATCATGCAGTGTGTCAAGCAAGTCCTGGAGATTTGACAGAGGTGTAGGCCTGCAGCAAATAGCCTTTTCCAGCTCATTCCAAATATGTTCAATAGGATTGAGATCCAGGGACCGAGCGGGCCACTGCAGCAATGAAAAGTCATTGTCATGTTTCAGGAACCATCCCATAGTGATACAGGCTTTGTGGACCGACGGATTATCCTGCTGGAAGTAACCATATGCATGAAGATAAACTGTCAACATGAATGGATGCAATTAGTCAGCAACAATGTTTATGTATGCTGTAGCATTCAGACGAGAATCTAGGGGTATTAATGGCCCCAACTTGTGCCAGGAAAATATTTCCCATGACATAACACCTCCCCCACCACCGTGCACAGTTTTCATCAGACATGACAGGTCCATGGATTCATGCTGTTTTAGTCAAATTCAGAGCCTGCCATCAACATCACACACAGGAACTTTGACTCGTCAGACCAAGCAACCTTTTTCCAGTCTTCGATGGTCTGGTGCTGGTGTTGTTGTGTCCAAAGAAGGTGTGCTCTCTTTTTCTTCTCTGATAACAATGGCACTTGACGTGCATTGCAAAATATTTTTCTCTGCACCAAGGTTGAATTCTGATTTACTAAGCAACATTTTGGCCTATCTGTTTGCTTGCAGAGTTTTAGCCATTCTCCTCTGACCTCTCTTATTGAGTGTTTTTCTTCCACAGGATGTTTTTGCACCATTCTCAATACACCCTTGAAACTGTGGTATGTAAAAAGTTCAGGAGTACTGCTGTTTCAGATATGCTTCATCCAGCATATCTTTCACCTACTATCATGCCACGTTCAAAGTCTATTATACCACTGCTCTTCCCCATTCTCGCTGCGGTTTGAACACTTAACTGATAATAGGAAGGTTGTTCTGCTGTATTTATACCAAAACTGTGGCCATGTGACATGCAACGCAGTGGAACAAGCCATTTGTGTGCACAGCTGGGCTGTACATAAGAAACTGGCCACACAGTGTATAAACATATACGTATTTAGATATGTCTATGTATGTATCTCTATGTTAAAGCCCTTTGTATGCCTTTTTTTCTAACACCTGAGAGCTCATATCTTTGAGCCATTATAACTTCTTAATGCAATATTTTTTAAAAATAATTTTTGTTAGATATGGTTATTTTAAGTATAACTGTATTTTTAGATGTAATTTTGATATGTTTTGTGACACTTTTTATTCAGTTGCAACAGTTAACCAGAGCTCTGAGGTTGCGCTATCCCGACACACGTTAAATTAAATTGTGGTCAAGTGATCACATTTACTTTCAACTTGTAATACATGCACTACTTCCAATGCAACAGCTGTGATAATCCCGGTATCGCTTGTGCGCAACATTTAGGTCGCCACCCCTTATCTGTATTGAGCCATAAGCAGTGTGCTTTTCTGAGAAAATCCTAAATTATAGTTCAAAGTATTCAGACCTTTTTTTTTTTTTTTTTACATTTTGTTATGTTACATCCTTATGCTAAAATGGTTTAAATGTATTTAATTTCAATCTACACTCCATACCCTCCATACACATATACTCCATACCCCAAAATGACAAAGCAATAAACAGATTTTGATAACTACAACTTTGATAACTTTTAGTATAAGGCTGCAACATAACAAAAAACATGGTTATATTGATATACTTTTTACCTCTATGATTATCTTTTATTTAAGCCTCTGCAGACTGCCCCTTTATCTCAGTGATTGTAGCCAGTTAGTGCTGGTTCGTGCATAACCCCACGGGAGTGAGCACTCTAATATGGGACACATGAACTAGCTAATGAAATGCTAACAAAATGCACTGAGATAAGAGGTGAACTGAAGGGGCTTAGAAACAGGCAGATCTTTAGAGGTTTTTAGGTATATTAATGAAACAATGTTGGTTTTGAACTGTCTCTTTAAGAAAGATGTATATTTTAGTGTAAGTAGTTATGTTTAATGTTATCTTAAATATAATTCTTGGTACACAGAATAATTTGTTTGAAAACATCATTCAACAGTTTTGTCAGATTCCATTATTAGGAAATACAGGTCTAAAACCCATTCACAACAAAATATACTTGTTTTATTTGATTTTATTTAAGACTAGGCGATAAGCCTGCCCTGAGGGCAGTCTATTTAAAATTACAGAAAAAAATAAACAATATTATCAAAAATAAAAAAAATTAAACCTAATCTAATACCGTTATAAAAATACCACCCCCCCAAAAAAGAAATAAACCACCCCCTAATCTAACAATAAAATATCAATATCCCTTAAAAGGGCCTTTTGTAGGGCATTGCCCTAAGTTAAACAGCTCTTTTACCTAAAAAAATGACAAAGTACCCCCTAAAAGTAAACCCCCCACCCACAGAACCCCCCCCCCAAAAAAAACAATCCCTAATCTAAAAAAACCCCAAAAAAAACCCTAAGTCTAACCCCGAAATAGGTGGAAGTCCGGTGGTGAAGGTCTTCTTCCAGGCGTCAACATCTTCATCCAGTGCAGTGACATCTTATATCTTAATTTGGAGCGAAGGCGGCGCGGAGTGGAGGTGACAGCAGAGCATGACTGGTGGCTGCAGAGCAGGACTGGCTTGGAGGATCCTCTTCATGTGGTCGCTACAGCACACTGAAGATTGAATGCAAGGTATCTTGCATTCAATCTCCAGTGTGCTTCACGGTCGCGTTCGCTTCGGATGAAGATAGAAGATGTCCCTGCACTAGATGAAGATGTGGCTGCCTGGAAAAAGACCTTCACTGCCGGAGTTCAGGAACTGTGAGTACCTATTTCTTAGGTCTTTTTTTAATTTTTTAATTTTTTTAGATTAGGTTTTTTTTTTTTTTTTAATGGGCAGCAAAAGAGCATGCCCATACAAATGCCCCTTTAGGGGCAATGGGTAGCTTAGGTTTTTTTAGACTTAGGTTTTTTATTTTGGAGGGTTGTGTGGGTGTGGGTGGTTAGTTTTAGGGGGTAATTGGTACTTTTATTTAGGTAAAAGAGCTGATCGATTTAGGGCAATGCCCTACAAAATGCCCTTTTAAGGGCTATTGGTAGTTTAGTGTTAGTGTTTTTTTTAGACTGAGGGGGTTAACTGTTAGGCGGTATTTTGTAATTTTTGTTAGGTAAAAGGCCCTACAAAAAGCCCTTTTAAGAGCTATTGGTAGTTTAGTGTTAGATTAAGTGGTATATATTTTGGATAATTACGTTTATTTTTTTCTGTTATTTTAGATTTTTTTATTTTTTGTAATTTTAGTGTTTTTTTAAAAAAAAATAGATTTTTTTAATTTTTGTAATATTATTTTTTTTTAAATTTAATCTAAAATTTTGTAAAAAAATTGGGGTTCATTTAGGTTAGGGGATTAGTGACGGTTTAGGGGTTAATATTGTAATTAGGTAGTTGGCGCTGTGGAGGTTTTTGCGGTTTAGGGGTTAATAGTGTAATTAGGTAGTTTGTGTTTGGCGGTTTAAGGGTTAATATTTTAATTTGCTGATTAGGGGTTAATTACTTTATTATTTTGTCATGTGGGGGTTGCCAGTTTAGTGGTACATTTTGCGCATGCGTTAGGTGTTTGTTAATATTTCTTGTGGGCGGTTAGTTTTTTTTGTTAACACTTTGTGCGGGCGGTTAGGTTTTTTTTTGTTAATACTTTGTGCAGCCCGTTAGGTGTTTTTTTGTTAATACTTTGTGCTGGCGTTTATGTTGTTTTTTTTGTTAATACTTCGTGCGGATAGTTAGGTGTTTTTTTTGGTTAATGCTTCATTTGACTGCGTGCGCAGCCTACATTCTTTTGGCTGCACGTGCAACTGATGACGGTAACGGACGCATTACAAACCTGATTATAGTATAGACGCTGCAGATGCTTATAGTACAATTATATGATTTTATATTTATTATGTATTGTTTAACTTAATATTTTATTACAATAATCATTAGTACTTTGTTATAAACTGCCTTTTTACAAAAATAATGGATTTTAAGTGTTTATATGTGTGTATTTTTATAATAAAGGGACAGTAATGTCAAAATGAAACATTTTCAGATAGTGCATGCAATTTGAAACAACTTACCAATGTATTTCTATTATCAAATGTGCTTTGCTCTCTTGGAAACTTTTGTTGAAATGTAAATCTATAAAAGCTGATAGGAGCTCAGGAGAGTGTACATGCCTTTAACATTCAAAGGCAGCAATGTGTAACATTGCTATAAACATTGTTGCAAACACTGCTTTCAAATTGCTAAAGACACATGCACACTCCTGATCTAAGTAAGATTATTCTTTAATGAAGTATATCAAGATAACTAGGCAAAATTAATAATTTAAGTAAATTGGAAAGGGGTTTCAAATTCCATGCTCTACCCTGACCCTTTAAATTGTTTGCTACTCCCTTGACAAATGCAAGCACTGTTTCCTTTGTAAAAACGTGTTCATTTTTTTCTAATAGCGAAAATTGCAGCTACGTTTGTTTTATGATTAACTCGTTTTTATATACATTTTTTGTATATGTTTTATAAGGGGACCCTGGGATTGGTTCTAAAAAGTTTTATGCATATAATTTACTAAATAAATAGACATTAGAAAGTAAAAGTGCCTGTATGCTAAAAATTATAAATGTTCTCACGTGCCCACAGTTCACCAGCTCAAGTTTAACTATTTTCTCACCTAATTTTTATTTTATTTGCTTCCATTTCTTCCTTTAAAATTATATTGATTTCCCTTTTTTTTCTGTCTGTGTGATTACACAATGCTAGCTGAGTTTGGGACTCTGTAAACGGTTCATAATGGGAGGGAAAAAATAAATAAAATAAAAGCCAAAGTGATGGAGGTGGCAGTGTTTAAAGCTTGTCGACCTGATTCTGGGATGTTTGCCAGCTAAATAAAAAAAGGCTCATCAGCTAAAGCTAAGAGCTAAGAAGATGGACAGAAGATAATCTTCTTAGATGAGAATGGTTTTAGGGGGAGAGATACAAAAGAAAAGAACTGCACATGGAGAAGGTTCATTTGAACAATGCACACAGACTTAAGAAACATCTAAGTCACTTCTGTTGCCTAGTGCTTATGTACTAGAAAGGACACTTATTATTCACCAGCCTTTGATCTTATCTAAAGGGACATGTAAACAGTGCTGGAGCGGTATGGAGAACAGAGACACATAACAGGGACTTACAAATACTTGACATGTTAAAGATTCTCAACCCTTTGTCAACATTCACTAATATGTACAGTATGTGCTACATTTTAAAGGAACATTAAAAGGACATGAAACAAAAAAAAATATTTAATGATTTAGAAAGAGAATGCAATTTTAAACAACTCTCCAATTTAATTATATTATCTAATTTACTTCATTCTCTTGATATTCTTTGTTGAAAGCATATCTAGATAGTTTCAGTCGCTGCTGATTGGTGGCTGCACATAGATGCCTCGTATGATTGGCTCACCCATGTGCATTGCTATTTATTCAACAAAGGATATCTGAAGAATTAAAGGGATACTGAACCCATTTTTTTTCTTTCATGTTTCAGATAGAACATATGATTTTAAGCAACGTTCTAATTTACCCGTATTATCAATTTTTCTTCATATCTTTATTTGAAAAAGAAGACATCTAAGCTAAGGAGCTAGCACATTTTTGGTTCAGCCCCATGGACAGCACGTGTTTATTGGTGCTGTCCAATCAGCAAGGACAACCCAGGTTGTTCACCAAAAATGGGCCAGCGTCTAAACTTACATTCTTGCTTTTCAAATAAACATACCAAGAGAATGAATAAAATTTAATAGGAGTAAATTAGAAAGTTGCTTAAAATGTCATGCTCTATCTGAATCACAAAAGAAAAAAAATTGGGTTCAGTGTCCCTTTAAGCAAATTAAATAATAAAAGTAAATTGGAATGTTGTTTAAAATTGTATTCTCTATCTGAATCATGAAATTTTGGGTTTCATGACCCTTTAAATTGAAAATGGAATTTCCGAAAATGAGCTAGATTACATGGGGAGCGCTAATTTATTGCGTTCCTATAAACAAGCGAAAGTTCCCATTTACAGCGCACAATGTATTAGCACAATGGTTATTGCTACCGTGAGCCTGCAATAGCAATTAGCACTATGAAAATGAAAAGGAGGTCAGATCTCTCCTAATTTTCTAAATGTCTCCCAATTGCCCCCAAAATACAGTGTAGTGTAGTTATTAATAAAATAAAAAAATCTAGCATTTTTTTTTAAATAACATCAAGAAGCAGTTATGAGGGTTTAAATTTGGCGGGTGTGGAGTGTTAGAAGAAATAAAAATGGCACTAAAGAGTCTATGGGGTCTGTGTGTACCCTGTAAATATATATGTATATGCATATAAATTATCCCCTTCACTGCACTAGGCTCCCATTTGAGCCTATGGAAGTGCGCTCTAGCACGAGCAAAGCTTCCGTGCAATGCAAACGCGAGGTCACATTTGCATTACACCTAACTTGTAATACCAGCGGACATTTGCGAGCGCTGGTATTACTAAGTGGAGCACAAATATTGCCCTTGCAAAAGCAATATTTTGTGCTTTACTTGTAATCTAGCTCAATATAATTAAGCACAGTGACAGAGAGTGAAGTGTACATGCATTATTTATTTTGCCTGATTTTCTTTAAAGGGACTAAAAGGAATACTGAACCCAAATTTTTTTCATTTATGATTCTGATAGAGCATGCAATTTTAAGCAACATTCTAAATTACACATATTGTCAATTTTTCTTCATTCTCTTGGTATCTTTAATTGAAAAAGCAGGAATGTAAGCTTATGAGCCGTTCCATCTTTGGTTTAGCACCTGGGTAGCACTTGCTGATTGGTGGATAAATGTAGCTACCAATCAACAAGCACTACCCAGGGTGCTGAACCAAAAAAGGGCCGGCTTGTAAACTGCTTTTTCAAATAAAGATTGTCTTTAACTGATAAAAAAATAAATTCTTGCCTTGATTTCCTCACATTCTAATAATTGAATCTTATCATATATCTAATTTCATATTTAAAGGGTGAGGTTTTCAGTAAAATGATTTCAGGCAAATGCCATAATGTTTTTATGAATGTCTGAAACATATTAAAAAAATAAAAAATAATTGTCAATTGTATAGACTAAAAGAAGGAAAAATAGAACCTTGGATGCTGATGAGATCTTCCTATATATAAGAAATGTTGCCATATATCCATCTGAATAGTACATTAGAAAAGGGATTTGCCTCAGTATATTATTGTTTAATACAATTTTAGGAGACGTTTTTCTGATGCACTAAGATGTCAAGATGTTGTTTGTGAATGATTGTTGGTCACATTGCTACAGTACTGGTTACTTTTTGTGTTATGTATTAGTAATGATATTCTATGTTTGTACTTGTGCCTTATTATTACTGGGTCTGGATTCAGTACTGTTTTGAATTCAGTCCTGCGGCTAATCTGTCATTGTTTATATCATATGTAAAGGAATCAGATGTCAGTTAATCAGGTATTTCAAATATATAATCAATAATGCTAAATGCATAGGCAGTTTCATACTAGAAAATGAACGAATAACCCTAATTACACATATAGTTTCCACTCATATTAAACTACACAATGAATGAACAATTTAAGTTTTAGAAGTCCATTCAGCCACAATGCGAATTGGGAAAACTTATTAGCCAACAAGATTTGAAAACAAAATGAGTTGTAGAGGATGGTAAATTAGGTGGGGATCAGGCTGGAAGTTGTGTAGCAGTGGGAATGTCCAGTTTGAGGCATGTCACACTTTTTAGCCTGGTTATTGTTAGTGTCAGTGTTAAAAGGATATGAAAGTCAATTATTTTGTTTTTTTTATGATTCAGATAGAGCATACAAATTGTTTTTAAAAAAAATAAATCTTTCCAATTAGCTTATTTTATAAAAATCTGCTTTATTCTCTTGGTGTCCTTTGTTTAAGGAGCATCAATGCACTACCTGGAGCCAGCTGAACACATCTGGTGAGCCAGCTGAACAATAAGCATACATGGGCAGTCACTTATCATCGTTGCAGCTCCTGAGCCTGCCTAGGTATGCTGTTCAACAAATAATACCAAAACAACATAGCAACTAAGATAACAGAAGTACTTTGGAATGTTGTTTAAAATCTTATGCTTTTAAATCACACATAAAAAATTTGGGGTTTCATGTCGCTTTAAAGGGAAATGAAACACCCAAATTTTTCTTTCATGATTGAGATAGAGAATACAATTTTAAACAACATTCCAATTTACTTCCATTATCTAATTTGCTTAAATATTTAGGTATCCTTTGTTGAAGAATTAGCAATGCTCATGTGTGAACCAACCACATAAGGCATCTATGTACAGCCATCAACCAGTAGCTGCTAATCGTATTTAGATATGATATTCAACAAAGGATTTCAAGAGAATGAAGCAAATTAGATAATATAAGTAAATTGGAAAGCTTTTTAAAATGGCACGCTCTTTCTAAATCATTAAAAAAGAAAACAATTGGTTTCATGACACTTTTACTACATTTGATCAGGGCTGCATTTATTTATGAATTACACACTGAGTCTGCTTAAATAACATAACATCACCCCTCCAAGGAAGTGTTATGTGAAACGCGCATATGGGGCACAAGGTCATTGTTCCTTCTTTTTAACGTTGCTTACCCTGATGTCTGTTATGGCACCAATAGCTTCTTTTTCCTCATAAATGTTTGGTGTATCAGTCAGTGTAACTGTAATTATAGCTCCCGCTATAGAAGGAGCTTAGCCTTAGATTAGTTTCTTTAATCTTTCCCATGCATATTTTTGCGGGTATATTCTCTAATATATTGAAAGAATATTACCAGAATGTGTGATTATTCTTCTCGCTAACCTAGTCTTGGATACATTAAATAGCTACTGTTAATCTGATACATATTTGCATTATAGGCAGCTATATTTTTTTTACTTAACACTGGGTTTAAGCGTTTTTAAAACATGTCTGTGTGTGTGTGTCTGTGTATGTGTGTGTGTATGTGTGTGTGTGTGTGTGTATGTGTGTGTATGTGTGTATGTGTGTCTGTGTGTGTGTGTGTGTATGTGTGTGTGTGTCTGTGTGTATGTGTATGTTTGTGTGCATGTGTGTGTGTGTGTGTGTCTGTGTGTTTGTGTGTGTTTGTGTGTCTGTGTGTGTGTATGTTTGTATGTGTGCCTGTATGTATGTGTGTATGTGTCTGTGTGTGTGTGTGTGTGTGTGTGTGTGTGTATGTGTGTGTATGTGTGTGTGTCTGTGTGTGTGTGTGTGCCTGTGTGTGGACAGCTTGGCTGGTTCTTATATTATTATTATTATCAGGTATTTGTAGAGCGCCAACAGATTCCGCAGTGCTGTAAACATAGTAGGTGTACAGGATAGCTTTTGGAGGGGTCAAGTGGGTAGAGGGCCCTGCCGAGAGTTTCACTGTTGTAGTCGGCTCTTATGAAGCGATTTGTAAACAGCTGGGCCCATAGGCTTACAATCTAAGGGGTTCAAGGGGAAAGCAATGGCGATAGGAAAGGTTAGTGTTGGTTGTATGCATCTCTGAATAGTAGAGTTTTTAGGGAGTGCTTGAAGCTGTTAAAACTAGGGAAGAGTCTTATGGAGAGAGGCAGGGAATTCCACAAGATGGGGGCCAGTCTGGAGAAGTCCTGTAAACGTGAATGTGAGGAAGTAACAAGAGAGGAGGAGAGGAGGAGATCCTGAGCTGATCGAAGGGAGAGTATCTAGAGACAAGTTCTGAGATTTAGGGGGGAGCAGTGCAGTTGAGAGCTTTATACGTCAGAGTGAGGATTTTATGTTTAATCCTAGAGGCAAGAGGAAGCCAGTGAAGGGATTGGCAGAGAGGTGCAGCAGATGAAGAGCGACGAGTAAGGAAGATGAGCCTGGCAGAGGCATTCATAATGGATTGTAAAGGAGCTATGTGGCAGCTAGGTAGACCAGAGAGGATGGAATTGCAGTAGTCGAGGCGGGAAAGGATGAGAGAGTGGATTAAAATCTTGGTTGTATCTTGTGTAAGGAAATGTCTAATTTTAGCAATGTTTTTAAGGTGGAAGCGGCAGGCTTTAGCCAAGGACTGAATGTGAGGAGTGAAGGAAAGATCTGAGTCAAGTGTGACCCCAAGACATCGGGCGTGCGAGGTAGGGGTAATGATGGAATTATCAACAGTTATAGAAATTTTGGGGGTGAAGACATTGGAAGAAGGGGGAAAAATAAGGAGTTCAGTTTTGGAGAGATTTAGCTTAAGGTAGCGAGAGGACATCCAAGATGAGATGTGAGAAAGACAGTTAGTGACACGGGTTAGTAAGGAAGGAGGTAGGTCTGGTGCAGAGATGTAGATTTGGGTGTCATCGGCATACAAATGGTATTGAAACCCATGGGACTTTATTAAGGAACCTAGTGACGACGTGTAGATTGAAAAGAGAAGGGGACCAAGGACAGAGCCTTGAGGTACCCCAACAGAAAGTAGTAATGGGGCAGAGGATGCTCCGGAGAAGGCTACACTAAATGTACGGTTAGTCAGATAGGAAGAGAACCACGAGAGAGCTGTGTCACAGATGCCGAAGGATTGGAGGGTTTGGAGCAGAAGAGGGTGGTCAACAGTGTCAAAGGCTGCAGACAGGTCAAGGAAGATAAGCAGAGAGAAGTGGCCTTTTGATGTTGCTGTAAGTAGGTCATTGGTAACCTTGATAATTGTTGTCTCTGTAGAGTGATGGGAATGAAATACAGATTGCAGTGGGTCAAGAGGAGAGTTTAGTGTAAGGAAATGGGATAGACGTGCATAAACTAGCTTTTCGAGGAGCTTTGAGGCAAGAGGGAGTAGGGAACTAGGGCGGTAATTGGAAGGGGAGGTTGGATCAAGGGAAGGTTTTTTGAGGATAGGTGTGACCAGTGCATGTTTTAGAGCTGAGGGAAATATACCAGTGCTGAGGGAGAGGTTGAAAATGTGTGTGAGTATGGGGGTGAGGGTAGAAGAGAGAGAGGGGAGTAGCTGTGAGGGGCTGGGGTCGAGGGGACAGGTAGTGAGGTTGGAGGACAGTATAAGGGCAGAAACTTCATCCTCATTAACAGGGGCAAAAGAGCTGCATTTTTGGATATTTGGGTTTTGGGTGATCGTGAGCTTTTGAGGGGGTGGGAGATTGGAAGTATGTTGAGATCTGATCTCACTTCTCAATTTTGTTTTTGAAGTGGCTTGCAAAATCATATAAATACTTTTTTTCTTAATAAAGTTATTTAGTATGCATGTTTGCAATTATTCTTTCTTAGATATTTGACCTTTAAGTTTTAATATACTAAAGGAGCAAGGCACTCTGTCTTTTTGTGTAATTTTTATTGCATTTGTGTAATTATATTTACATTATATTGCCCAATACTCCACAATTCTATGGTAAGAAAATTGATGCTAAGATATAAAACTATTTGAATTGACAAAATACACTTTCTTAAAGGTATATAAACCCTCACACTACTGAAGTTTACACTATTGTGTAGTCTCTTGATAGTGGGCGGGATGTACCTTTATGTATATATATATATATATATATATATATATATATATATATATATATATATATATAAATATATATCTTTAAATATGTATTTATAACAGTGCTCTTTCTTAGTATATTTATTCAGACTTCCTTCTGCTGAGCCCCCACTCCCCAATGACTATGATTCTTTGTGCCCGTTACTAAGTTGGGATATGCCAGCTGAGAAGATAAGTTATGTGATCTTGGTACCAATTGGCTAGCCTGTCCATGCCCAGCACCAAAGAATGAAGCCACATGTAAATACTTTCTTTGAACAGAAATATACAACACTGATGGTTTTATCTATTTCTCTTGAGAATTCCAAATGATAAGTACAGGAGCTAAAATTTGTGCACTTCAAGCTTTGACATATTTTATTCTCCTTTCATTGTGAGAAGTGCCCATAAATAGTTGCACAGCAATGAAATCCTGATGATCCTTGCACTATAACACTTGAACAATTTGTTCAATCCTATTGCTGCCTCTGAGCATGACATTCTGAGACTTGCCTTTGAGGAAGATGTTCCCAAATGACCCATGAACAGTAGAGAAGTGTGGCAGAGAAACACCAAGGCACCCCTTACAATGATGAGCAAGTAACAGTTTTGGAGGAGCTGAAAACGAAATGTAAAATTAGTCATTAATCTCGAATCCCCCCATGCTCAGAGCAGCAGTTGAGGTTCGGTGCAGCTGAAAGTCAGTAGCTGGATAATTGTGCTAATAAAAACAGCAATATCAATAGCATTCAGTCACGATGCTGTAGCTGTTCTAACATGACATCTCTTGCTGCGATATGAGACCCACCGTAGTAAAAAAACTGATCACTTTTATTGTGCTGCCAATATAAAAGCTTCTGCCTTGGTTACAAAAGTGACAGAATACTCTTTCCACGTATTCTTAGGGATTTTTCCCCTTCCTTTCTAGCAGTTCAGACAACTCAGCTAATAAAAAGTGAAGCTATCGTTCACACTAGAGAGAGGAAAAATTAATTTAGCTTCTCTCGTTTCTTTCTGCAATTATTTGTTTCCGTACACCACCCTTCCCAAAGGGACAATAGTGTCTGATTAAAACAACTGTAAATGAGCGCTAGATCTTCAGTATATCTTATTGAAAGTCTACATAATATGTTTAAGTTCTCTGTCTCACTTATCTCGCATTATTATTTTTTTTTTCACATCCATTTTCTGTTTTTCTCCTTATAATTCTTCACTTGCTTTACCCTGGGGATACATTTGATACTTCTTCAACACTATAGAGAGCAACTTGAAATAACATTTGGTACCAACACTCTTATTGCAAGAAAGGTTCAGGCTTAATTTACACTTATTATTGCTTAAACGTGATGCGAGACTATCACTCTTAACTGAGCTGCTAAAGCACTTTAAACTAACCACAAAATGGAACTAAAAGGGATAGGATATTTAGTTGAATTATTTATTTCCCACCTGTTCTGTGTAATTTAGCTCTGAAAATTGTGGATTATAGAATTCTCGGAACTGAATATGCACCCTGCAAAATGTCTAAGGCTAACCATGCTACATAGTTTTGTCGTTGTTAATATTATGATGATGATTATTATTATTATTATTATTATTATTATTATTATCGTGTATTTGTATAGTACCATAAAATCCCATAGCACTGAGTACACAGTTAGTGGTATGCAATTCCTCAATTGTATTTAATAGATAAGAAAAGTAAAACAATGCACTTTTGGCTAACATAATGACTGTGGCTAACTTTGTTGGGGCAGATTTATGAAAGACCAGACAGACAGGGGCATACATCTTCTCCCCTGTCTGCCCAGTATCACGTCTGACCACATTTATTATTGCACACCAATCGAAGTGTGAAACCCACCCTCTTCTTGCAAGCAGCCAATCACACAAAAGCAGGAGCTTTCAATCTCCCCAATCAGAAAGGTGCGGGGGGATTGACATACGCCACATAACAGGCGACACAGTGGTTTAAGTAGCAGTGGTCTGATGTCTGCTGCTTCTTAAATCTTGGCTGCAAGCTTGCTTGTGCGAACCTGTAGCTGATGGGGCTCCGAAACTCATATCAAAGCGTTATAAGTGAAGCCCATTGTCTGCAGATTCAAGACCAGATTGGCTCTTTCAAATAAGGGAAATTGTGGGTTTAGTTTGGCTATTGAAAAACAATTGAAGTAAACAGGATGTTAATTAGTTTTAAAAATGACTTGGCTTATATGTTATTCTATAGCAAGACAACAGGTACTTGTAGTTACAAGATGTTTACTGTCCTTTTAAAAGATTCCTCACAGCAGTAGAGAGATCTCTCATCACAATGCAATAAAAGCTGGTATGCTGCATAAACACATTTGCAAATGTGCGTGTTGGTGGCTGCATTTTACTGTTTTAGGGCTATATTATGTACTTTGTTCAATCACAAAAAGCAGAAAATTGCAGGAACGATCATGATATTCAGCTACATATTTACATAAAACACTTGCACTAGAAAAGTTTACCTGCAAGGGTAGAATTTTATGACATTTGTAAAATATAGGCTTTGAGATTGTATTTTGAAGAAAAAGGTATCAATTTTTCTCAGTTGGATACAGTTTTAGGACACCTGTAGTAAAAAATAGTTTGTTCAGTTTCAAATAATAGACTAAAAGCATATTTGTGATTTCTGCAGAAAAAAATTATCTTGCAAAATTAAAGGGACAGTCAACACCAGAATTGTTGTTGTTAAAAATGAGAGATAATCCCTTTATTACCCATTTTCCAGTTTTGCATAACCAACACAGTTATAATAATACTCGTTTTACCTCTATAATTAACTTGTATCTATGCCTCTGCAAACTGCCTCTTATTTCAGTTCTTTTGACAGACTTGCATTTTAGCCAATCAGTGCTGACTCATAGGTAACTTCACTTGTGTGAGCTCAATGTTATCTATATAACACACATGAACTAACACCCTCTAGTGGTGACAAACTGTCAAAATGCATTCAGATTAGTGGTGGCCTTCAAGGTCTAAGAATTAACATATCAGCTTACCTATGTTTAGCTTTCAAATAAGAATACCAAGTGAACAAAGCAAAATTGGTGATACAAGTAAATTGGAAAGTTGTTTAAAATTACATACCGTATTTGAAACATGAAACTTTATTTTGGACTTGAATGTCCCTTTAAATAAATAAATCCCCATTTATAATTGTTTACGGTTTATTTACAGACAGAAAACACAACAACCAATATACTGTGCAAATGATTTGTGTTGATTTATATTTATTCATCTTGATATTTTAGGAATTGTTCTTAATTATCTTCCAACAAATTATCAATATGTTAACAGCTGATGATAAACTGTTTCCAGTGATAAAGAGACAAAAGTCAGCAATTTTCATTGCTGATTGACAGCACTTTTTTAATTTGAAATTAAATGGTCCTAAACTTAATATGTCCCAGTCCTGTTTTTCTGATCCACAATCCAAATTCTCAATAATGAACAACATATTTTGGGCTGCATTACAAGTGGAGTGCTACTTTATTTCATGCCTGTACATGGACAAATGTGCCCGTTTAAGGGCGCACGATAAATAACCAGTCATTACAAGTGACTGGTTACTGCTACCTCAAGTTCCAAAATAAATTAAAATCAAAGCTGCACAAAGCATAGCATAGTGATCTATGGGGACTCTGTTAAAACTGCAAATATATATGTATATGCTTATATACATATAAATGTACGTTTTAATATGTGTATATATACACATATATATGAAAAAGAGGATTCATCCGTCAGCTGTTTCTTAAAAAAACCTTTAGTTTATTGGTACAATCTTTAAAAAACATGGGTCAGCAAACAAACAAACATAGAGTAGTCTTGGGCGTAGCACAAACTGGCTTACGTGTTTCGGATACAAGGCTGTGACTACGGATCTTGTATCCGAAACGCGTAAGTCAGTTTGTGCTATGCCCAATACTACTCTATGTTTGTTTGTTTGCTGAACCCATGTTTTTAAAAGATTGTACCAATAAAGTCGTTTTTTTTTTAAAGAAACAGCTGACGGATGAATCCTCTTTTTCATATATATTCAAGTTCCAGTTATCCGGACGCTATTTGTTATCATAAATGGATAGAAGCAGGTGTGCCGGTATTGCAGTGCCTGGATAGGATAGAGGGTAGGTCACGTGATTGTGACGTAAGTGTACGGAAGATTGCAAGCCATGAGGAACGCTGACAAGCAGAGCAGTCGGACAAACCCTGTGAGCTGAATGCTGAGAGTGAGAGAAACAGAGTCTTTACCTACAATACGGCACAAGGTAAAGGCTAACTAAGTAATCCTGTTTGCAAGGGCTTAGACATTATATTGGGAGATCGATGTTTAACATATAACATCAGAAAACCTGTATGAATCAACTGTCAACTTGTTACCCTGTTCCCCTCACAATATCACTGCACAAACACCTTTTTTACAAAGGATGTTCACATTTATTGTATAAGTATTGGGACATCCACTTATATTCTTTATATACACATATAAACACAAATATATATGTATATATATATATACATATACATATATATTTAGGCTTTGCTGCCTATCATTGCGTGACTTACCCCCTTTGCTGTACTAGATTCTCAGCCGTGCCGGGATGAAAATGAGACCCCCATTGGTGCCTATGGAAGCGCGCAAGGTCACATTCTCATTGCACTCAACTTTTAAGTATGTTCTATCTGAATCATAACAGATTTTTTGGGGGTTTCATCTCTAGTTGTGTTAAGTCCCCCAATACATGATATCTCACACATCTAACAAAAATCGCTAGCAATGCAGAAGAGCAATAACTGCAAATGCGACACTTAGAAACGACTTCCAAAAAAACATGTGAATGTTTGTCATTGTAAGATATTTTGTACTATGGTAAAGTAGTCTTGCTGGATAGAATGAGAGGCATCTCAGAAACCTAAAAGGTAAAAAAATATGTGCTGTTCTGGGGCATTCTAGAGGTATGTTCAGGTGTTTTCACCTAAAGCTCATTCAATCATGCAACGCTCATTTAGGCTATATTTTCCCTGTGAAGTATGTAACTATTTTAAAGGTCAAAATTTTCTTCTTTTTACTTCTATGTAATTGAGCATGCAAAGTTTTTACAAGAAATATAATATTACTTACTTTTATGTAAATGCCCTCAAAACACAAAGCCAGATGTTTGTGTTTAATGTAGTTGTCAAAAATAAGGCATTAGCATAGATAATAAAACTGTTCTTCAGCATGTCACACCCTGGCATCTCATTTGTTTTATATTTCCTCTCACACTACTTTTGCATGACTGATGGTCTGTTAATTGAACTAGGGTTTTGGGGGTTATTAAGCTGTTAATTTACTAATAATTCTCTGGTGGACATTAGCTGCAAACTACTTGTTGCATATTTGTTTACTCTCTGGCACCACCTAGTTGCAGCTGCAACTTATTAAAAATAAACCGCTTTGCTGCCGGGAATTTCAGAGAAGAACTTTAATTTTTGTTATCACTCCCTTTAAACAGAAATAGAGCCTTGTTTTTTTAATTTACCTTTCAAAACGATATATTAGGTTGGGCATGACGTAGGTGTAGGTGGTCAGGGGGAGTTAGCTGGACAGTGCAGGGGGAGTGTATGTTAGCTCTGACATAGGTGAAGGCGGTTGGTGGGAGGTAGCAAGGCAAAGCATGGGGAGTTATACTTAGATGTGACATAGGTATAGGCGTTAAGGGGGAGCTAGCAAAGTAGTGAGCTATTAAGCCACCACCAACTGCTGCTGCCACAGCACAGTACAAGAAAAAGCTGAACATCTCGAAATATGCACTACAAAATGAGTAGCCCAATGTAAAAACTACCTTCAAATTGAAACCCCATCAACCGATAGGATGACAGGTGATTTGGGAGCAAGCAAAGGGCTCACTCAATGTCCAGTTTTGCCAGCAACACACTGTGCCTTGCCTGCCTGACCAGATATAATGCAACATCAAACAACTGATACTTCACAGAGCTAACCGCAGGATCAATTGCATCATTAACAGACTGGCTCTTTATAGGACAGGTGCTGAATGAGGCAAAATTTACCAGGTTTCTTCTTTGGTACCAAATCAGGGACAGGAAGTTCCCTGAAGGGACCCACAATGCAACATAATGCCAATTCTTTTGCCCACTTATTCTGGACAACTCCTAGAAACTGATAGGCCAATTTAAGATTCCTATGCGTAATGGATCCTACTACCTCTCTCCTATGCTTAGTGGTTCTACTAGATCCATCCTTAATCCCCAGTGTGAGGAAAACCACGGTCTCCCTATCCGGGTAAATTGCCAGCCATGGCCAAAATTCATCCAGGTTTAGACGTGTGGGAGCCCTTTCCAGCAGCCACTTCTCTCCCTGAACCCTTACCAACCCCACTGTCACTTTTCGGCTGGCAATCAAGCATGGGGTTTGGACCTCCACAGTACAAGCATACATACCAAAAGGAACAGTTAGATCCCTTATCATACTGGTGGTCATTAAACCGCCAGCATTCAAGAAGCAACGGCTACCCTCGACCCCTGAGCAAAGAGGCCTGCTGCGGCAGGACTCTCTGGACCCAAAATAGACCAGAGATCCATGTCCTTCATGACGAAAGAAAGGATCGGCTTAACCGCCATTTTATGCCAAAATTTAGAATCATAACTTCTCCAAGTGCCAACCACATATCGCCTATAAATATGATCATTGGTGTCTGTATACTTTGAAACATCCAAAGCGCGATCAGGCCTCTGTTCAATGTAACAGGTCACAAAAACTCTAAAGCAGCATTGCCCCTCTTCATATGTGTCAGGCCGTTTAACATTCTTGGGCCCAGTACCGTCCTCACTTCTATCCCTATCTCTGTAGGCATCTACTGAGAGCTCAAATACATTAACGTATTTCTGGACAGAGACCTCACAGGAAGCACAGCAGCTGCTGACCCCACAGGCCTACTTCCACTAGATAAATTCTGACCCGCTAGCTCCAAAAAATCCTGTAAAGACAAAGCCTCAGTAACAGTCACACCCCTTGACAGAGCCTCAGTCTCATTGACCCCAGGGGAAGAAGATGCTACTGGCAAAGGCCCCACACATCCAGTATACACAACAACACCCTCTTATTTCCTTCTACCTCATACACAACAACACTGGCAGACACCCCAGCAAATAATCCCTCAGACACCCCAGCAGACAGAACCACAGACACCACTTTATGCACCCAGTGGACCCTCCAGCAGAAATCCCACAGTCCCATGCCATATTTCTTGCTTTGGACATAAGGACTTTCACCACCGATTTTTCCACCCTTCTGGCCCGATCACTAGTGCTACCAGGCAAGGGTGCTCCCAACTTACCTGCCTGCCTCTTCACCGCTGGGAGCCCCAGTACCTGGTTCCCACCGACCATTCCTTCTTCCTGCTGAGCGAAGTCCCTCCTGGTGCATGGACGTTAGGCCCATAAATTAAATCATGTGTCACACTGGAAGTGACCCCACACAGCAGAGAAGAAGGATCCGGCACCATGTTAGATAGAAAAGAGCCACCACCCACAGCAGCCATGTCAGGCAAAGTGACACCCACCAGCCCTGAGAGTATTTTTCATAACAAGAAAAATTCAAGAAAAAGGGGTCATGATCTCAAACTGAATGGTAGTAGATTCAGGAGTAATTTGTAGAAGTAATTCTTTAAAGAAATGGTGATTTATTCATGGAAACTTCTACAAGACGTGGTAATGACAAACACTTAAGAATGCTTGTAATAACCATAAGGCTATCCTACAAACTAGATAGGTTTATACTTTTAGGAAATATCGTTCAGACTTGCTGGACCTATGTTTCTTATATGCAGTCAAAATTTATGTTTCTATGGCTCCTTAGTCTCCCTTATTTTGTTTTCAAAAATGTTGTCAACTCTTGGTGGGGGAGTTACTGCAGAGCTCCTATTCCCCTCTTTCAAATGAAGGGTCACACTTGCCACTTATTCTCAGGTGATCACCACAGCAATTACTTTATTACCCACTCACCATAATAATATGTCACAACACCCCACATTTGAAAGAGTGAGGTCTCACAATTAAAAAAGGGGTTTCATGTCCTTATAGCTATGAAGTGTTGAGCATATTAAGACTGAAAACCTGGCAGTAACTGCTAGCCTTATATTTATTTATTTTTGTACTTTTGATGAGAAAGGCTAATAGCTTGATATTTGTCTGAACTAATAACAAATGTAAAAATCTAAATTAATTGAGCTAGGAGAATCTAAAAATTTGCTGTATTATAGAATGAATTTTGGTACAACTATTTTGGGTCATATTATGAGTGAATCACAAATTAACGACTCTGCTCGAGCATAAATTGCACTAGAAGATTTTTGTGTTTGTCGGAATATGCTCGTATTACAAGTTGAAAATAAACTGTTGTCGCTCTTGCAGTAACCTGACTAGCCCACAAACCTGATGACAGAGATGTATATGTATTTATGTCTATGTTAAAGCCCTTTGCCTGCCTTTTTTTTCTAATACCTGAGATCTCATATCTTTGAGCCTTTATAACTTTTGTGTGCATTATGTTTTTTTTAAAAAATTATAAGATGGTGTTATTATGAATGTAAGTGTATTTTGCAATGTATTTGTGGTGTTTTGTGCAACTTTTACGTTTTGTGAAACAGTTAACCAGAGCGCTGAAATCACGGAAATTGTTATAGTTTAAATTGTGAATTTTGGCAAGTATTTAATTTCAACAATTAATACAAGCAAAAAGCCTCACAAGCAGAAACATTTGCACTAAACCCTTTATCACTCTGAAGCAAATGTTTGTGGTCCAATGGTAATCTAGCCATTTATGTTTATTTATTTTTTTTATATTTTCTGCTGTGTAATTTCAGACAGGGGCAGGAACATATATACATTTTAAAATTGGTTAAACCATGCCTCTGGGAAACAAGATGCTTTTGTTATTTTAAATGTATGTAATATTTGTATTGTTAGATATTTTATATCTACTCATTTTCTTCATAAACAGATACATAGTGAATAGTGACAAATATAATAGTGCTCTTTTCTGTTTTTTTAATTGTCACTTTTATTTGAACCTTATCAGCATTAAATAATAAATTGTGCTGTCTTGAGGGAGGTGAAATGATGCTAAAGGTTTCACAATAAAATGTTTGTGAAATATTTAGGAAATAATGACTCCCATGCTGCTATTTACTATGTCTGGCACAGACAATTATACAACAATGTTTTCATATCGTGGCCTTTCTCACATTAAGATATTTCTGCATATTAAAATAAAAATATTTTCTAAAAATGCTTTGTCTGCTGAAAAAAATATAGGTATTATGTATTAAAATTAAAAGTTAAAGGGCGAGTCTTCTCCAGAATTTTTATTGTTTAAAAATATAGATAATCCCTTTACTACCCATTCCCCAGTTTTGCATAACCAACACTGTTATATTGATATACTTTTTACCTCTGTGATTACCGTGTATCTAAGCATCTGCAGACTGCCCCCTTATTTCAGTTCTTTTAACAGACTTGCCTTTTAGCCAATCAGTGCTGACTCCTAGGTAACTCCAAGGGCATGAGCACAATGTTATCTATATGGCACACATGACTAGCACCCTCTAGCTGTGAAAAACTGTAAAATGCATTCAGATAAGAGACGGCCTTCAAGGGCTTAGAAATTAGCATATGTGCCTTCCTAGGTTTCACTTTGAACTAAGAATACCAAGAGAACAAAGCACATTTGATGATAAAATTAAATTGGAAAGTTGTTTAAAATTATATGCCCTATCGGAATGATGAAAGTTTAATTCTGACTAGACTGTTCCTTTAAAATTTCTGTGTAAAGGAAATGTGGACCAAATAGTTATTAAAACCTCTAGCAAAGAGTTGTGAAAATGGCTCAGCCGTGACAGGGTTAAGATATCAAATGTTATATTGTTGATAATGAACTCAGTACAAGAAATAACACATTAGGGTGAATTGCAGTACCTCAGAAGGCTTCTGCTATATGACTTGCATGGTTTTCTTAAGTGTTTTAAACTTCAAAGACTTTACAATCTATTTGAAAACCATAAGAAAACCCAGTTATCAAGGCCTTTTCTAGTGGCTTGGTACCACTGTGGCTCTGCACTGAGAATGTTCAACACTATTATTGCAATAAATTAGAAAATAACTTTCAAGCAGCTATTTACATGATTGTTTTGTACTTAAATAGCCTTGGCTACCTGAAACCACATTTTTGACCATTTCAAACAACACATATCAACTGTTTGCACAACATTGATATTTAATCTTACAGTTTTGGGACCTAGTTGAGAAAACCAGATTAGACAAGGTTTCCAGGCCCTCCATCCTCATTCACAGTGATGCAGGATTTGCAGAAGTTAAAAGGACACTGAACCCAATTTTTTTCTTTTGTGATTCAGATAGAGCATGAAATTTTAAGCAACTTTCTAATTTACTTCTATTATCAAATTTTCTTCATTCTTTTGGTATCTTTATTTGAAATGCAAGAATGTAAGTTTAGATGCCGTCCCATTTTGGTGAACAACTTGGGTTGTTCTTGCTAATTGGTGGATAAATTAATCAACCAATAAAAAACTGCAGTCCAGAGTTCTGAACCAAAAAAAAAAAGCTTAGTCGCCTTATTTTTCAAATAATGATAGGAAGAGAAAGAAGACAAATTTATAATTGGAGTAAATTAGAAAGTTGCTTAAAATTGCATGCTCTATCTGAATCACAAAATAAAAAATTTGGGTTCAGTGTCCCTTTAATATTGCACACATATTTCTTGTGCTTCCCTGCCTCCTGTTCTCACATGACAGTGGCTCAATCTCCACCAATGGATAAGTCTATGGTAATTTAATTCTGCTTACTTTTATTTTTTTTTATTTTCTTAACTTGCTCAAGGGCTCAGATGCTTCAGCGACTTCAGAAATGGTCTATTGTGCTTCATGTTCATATTTATAAAACAGATATTTTACTGGTTTGATTAAAACCTAAACAAATATAACTCAAATAAAGTTTTTTAATTCTGAAGCTTTACACAATTTAAATACGATCTTCCGCATATTGCATTTAAGTGTTTGGATTGTAAAAACAAGTTGACTATATATTTAAATTTTTATTGTTATGAAGTAACTTTCGGCTAGATTACGAGTTTTTGTCAGTAATGGTGTGCGGGGCTAACAAGCCTTTTTTCTAACCGCTCACTTAAGACAACGCTGGTATTACGAGTTTTCTGCAAGCCGGCGTAACCTCAGAAAAGTGAGCATTGAGCAAAATTTAGCTGCACATCTCACCTCAATACCAGCGTTGCTTAAGTCAGCGGTGAGCTGGCTGAACGTGCTCGTGCACGATTTCCCCATAGGAAACAACGGGACTGAGCTGGTTGAAAAAAAACTAACACCTGTAAAAAAAGCAGCGTTCAGCTCCTAACGCAGCCCCATTGTTTCCAATGGGGAAATAAAAGTTTTGTCTACACTTAACACCCTAACATGAACCCCAAGTCTAAACACCTCTAATCTTACACTTATTAACCCCTAATCTGCCGCCGCCAATGTCGCCGCCACTATAATACATTTATTACCCCCTAAACCTAAGTCTTACCCTAACCCTAAAACCCCCCCTAACTAGAATTGAAGTTCAATCCTATTGACTGTTCCAATCAGCCAATAGAATGCAAGCTCAATTCTATTGGCTGATTGCATCAGCCAATAGGATTTTTCCTACCTTAATTCCGATTGGCTGATAGGATTATATCAGCCAATCGGAATTGAAGGGACGCCATCTTGGATGATGTCATTTAAAGGAACCTTCATTCTTCAGTTGCCGTCGGATGGAAGAGGATGCTCCGCATCGGATGTCTTCAAGATGGACCCGCTCCACTCCGGATGGAAGAAGATAGAAGATGCCGTCTGGATGAAGACTTCTGCTGGTCTAGATGTCCTCTTCTGGCCGGATTGGAAGAAGACTTCTGCCCCTCTGGAGGTCCACTTGTGCCCGGCTGGGTGAAGAAGTCTCAAGGTAGGGTGATCTTCAAGGGGGTAGTGTTAGGTTTTATTAAGGGGGGATTGGGTGGGTTTTAGAGTAGTTAAAATAAATACAAAGTTGCCTGTAAAATAAATATAAATCCTAAGCTAGCTACAATGTAACTATTAGTTATATTGTAGTTATCTTAGGGTTTATTTTATCGGTAAGTATTTAGTTTTAAAAAGGATTCATTTATTTAATTTTAGTTATTTTATTTTGTTTTATTTAAATTATATTTAAGTTAGGGGGAGGTTAGACTTAGGGTTAGACTTAGGTTTAGGGGTTAATAAATTTAATATAGTAGCGGCCATATTGAGGGCGGCAGATTAGGGGTTAATAAATGTAGATAGGTGTCGGCGATGTTAGGGATGGCAGATTAGCTACCACCCTAACTAATTTCAGAAAGGACCTCAAGAACTGGCTCTTTGACTGAACTGCAACCCTCAGCACCTTGAGACCCTTACGGGTGAATAGCCGTGCTTTACAAGAACCCAATAGATAGATTAGGGGTTAATAAAATTAAACTAGTGTTTGCGAGGCGGGAGTGCGGCGGTTTAGGGGTTAATATATTTATGAAAATGGTGGCGATGTCCTGTCGGCAGATTAGGGGTTAAACATTTTAGTTACGTTTTTGCGATGGGGGGGGCTCGGTTTAGGGGTTAATAGGTAGTTTATTGGTGTACTTTTAGCACTTTAGTTAAGAGTTTTATGTTACGGCATTAGTCCATAAAACTCTTAACTACTGACTTTTAAATGCGGTAGGAGTCTGGACAGGAGAGGGTCTACCGCTCACTTTTTCCAGCAATCGTAATACCGGCGTTAGGAAAATCCCATTAAAAAGATAGGATACGCAATTGATGTAAGTGAATTTGCGGTATGTGAAAATTGCGGAAAAAAAGTGAGCGGTACACCTGTACCTGCCAGGCTCGTAATACCAGCGGGCGTTAAAAAGCAGCGTTGGGACCCCTCAACGCTGCTTTTTAAGGCTAACACAAAACTCGTAATCTAGGCATTTATTTTTTATTTGAAAAAAAATTAAATAAAATATATTAGCAGTCATCATTAACATTTATGTTTTATTTCATATTAACTTCTATTTCTTAATTTTTTTTGCTGCTATGAACGTGTCTAAAAAACCCACTTGAAAATACTTACTTTTTATTTTTATTTGTTTAAACAAGATTTTATATTGTATTTGAAATGGGTTAATATTCCTAATGGCAAACTCTAGTGGATTAGAGACCATTGTTAATCATATATCACATTGTACTTTCACTGCATGTTTTGTCAATTTTAGAAAGTGATATACAATATTAATCATTTGCCTTTTAACCTTATTAAATACTGCACCAATTTTACAGGTATAAAGCATATTTTATAGTTCCCTGTTTCAGTACTTTTTTTTTTTTTTGCTCATAATTCTCCTTTTTTTTATGAAAAACTTATTACATACAGTCAGTTTCTCTAGATCCAAGATTCACTAAATGTATATCTATGTAATGCCATAGCACTTCAAAAATGCAGTGAAGGATTCTTAAATTAAAATCTTGTTTCTTCATATGGGTTCTGCACTTAAAAATTCAACTTCTGATTTGAATTAAAAATGTGAAGAGCGACGCCATTCCCCTGCCATTTTAGTGAGTGGTATCTCTTGTTTTCCAAAGGCACATGCATACATTTATGTATCTCTCTGCAGTTGGCTCCAAGATTTGCTTTGGATGAAGTGTTCTAGTTAATTTTAAAGCATCAAGAGGTTTGATTACTATGGTGTGTGCAGCATATGAACATTGCATAGCAGCAACGCACACACGTATTATAAAATACACTTTAAGGTTTAATCTTAGTCACTCAACTTGTTCTATAGCTGTACATTTTGTATTTGTTCTAATCAAGTCCAATATGTCGCTGCTCTGTTAAATTAAGATGAGTGAAAATGAAAAATACCCAGTCAATCTCCTTCCCTTATCCCTATAGTCAATATTTCACTGAATGACTCTGTGAGCTTTGGAACAAATTCACAACATTGTCCATTTATTCTGAGTGTTGCCTGACAGGCTCACTTGACAAGTAGCAGATCTTCATTCATTTTATAATGGCATTGCATGAAAACAATTAATTATTCCTTTGCCGCAATTGGTTTGTGACCATACATCATTTTGTACTGGATTTTAAACAAATATTCTTGGTACTTCTGTTTGTAGAGAGAAATAAGAAATTGATAGACATTATATTCTAAGCACCTACCAATAAATTTGTATGTACAGAACTTTATGTCGTCTGACATAAAAATGTAGGTGGTTAATTTTGGCCATTGAATAAAACTGTATGCTGATAATTACAAAATAATGATGCTTAAATTTTGTTAGGTCAACTTATATATAAACTTCTGAAATGTAGATTTCCCATATTTGGATTTGTCAAATGTTCAAATATGTATAAAAAGTATTTTCACAGGCATTTAAAGAACAACACATAAGAAAAAGATAAATAGCCTATGGTACAAAAGAAAGATTATGAAAAAGTGACACATTGCTGTAACCATTATTATATATATCTAGGGCTTAGTTTAAGCTACGTATTTGGAGTTGCAGATGAAAACCCAGAAAGAACACAATATACATTTCTTAAAATGTTTTGACATACTCTCTATAATTATATATTTTTTTTAAACATTGACATTTATGTTTTTATTATACTCATTTTGGGCTATTTTCCCAGTGTCCCCATATGCATGGCCTCTGACCCACCATTTAAAATGCTCCCCAAAAATAAAAAACTTTTGTCACTGTCTTATTTTTTTTTTGGTATATTGATTTATTCTTTACCTAACTACATAGGAGTGAGTTTGTGCAATTCCTACAAAAACATGGTATCGTAATTAGAATCTAATTTGTTAATGGAAAAGTAAAAGTATCTCTCCAGAAAGAGATTTGCATCTACTTCCAATAACCACATCTGATTTCTACTTGTTTACAAAATCTATTGAATAATATCTGGAGAAGCTTATAGTGGAGTTTTGATTATTGTAGCTTGGGTAAAACATTAAATAGAATTTTTGGGGGGTCTGTGGCTAAATTAAAACTCAAATAATTATTTAGGTATGACCTAATCCTCTCAAAAAAGGGGCAACTTGTCTTACATCACCACCAAATGTGGTGCATAGTACCTTTTTTTTTACATTTTCTCCAACATCTGTCAGAGGTAGATAGGAAATTATATTTTAATCGGTACAGTATGAGGTACCATCTCATTAATAATTTATAAAATGAGAATGCTGATGGTACTTCAATCTGTGTGAGTAAAATGTATCTCCTGCATTTGAGGTTGGGGTAGACGATTAGTGTTATCCAACATAATATGTTAGATTACAAGCGAAGTGCTAATTTATTGTGCCCATGTTTACAGGCACACAATAAAAAAAAGCCATTACAAGTGGCTGGTTATTGCTACAACAAGCTCTGGTTTATTTTAAAAATGTCCCCCCAAAGGCTTAAAGTGAGTGGGTTTGGGGCGTTAGATAAACATCACTGAAAAGTGCCTTTACATTACGGTCCATGGGGACTGTGTTATTCCTATACATAAGGTATATATGCATATGCTTATATACTATATATGTACGTGTTAATATGTGTATATACACATATACACTCAAACATATATACAGTATGTATATATTCATATACATTAATATTTAAATGTGCTGCCCTTCACTTTGTTGCTTGCAATGAGGTCATAGGGGGGAATAAGAATAATAAAAGGTCATCAGCAAATAGGGCTATTGGACTAAAACTATACCCTTAATAGCTGCGTTCCTCCTTAGTTTTAATAGCTATGATTTCCATAAACAATACAAACAATAGGGGTGATAGCAGGCAAACCTGCCTCGTCCCATTTCTACACTTTTTTATTTTTTTATCATAATCTTTATGTTTTTATGTCTATATAGAATATTAATATTTTAAGGCAAATACATATTTTTAAATAAATCTATCAGACCGATTTTAAGTACAATTCCGACTTTTCATTTTCTCTCTTGCTTTTTCTCCTGTAATTAGTATTAAGAGTAGCTTCCTCTAGCGCTTTAAAAGTTTAGTGCAGGCAGGGCTAGAAGTGACCTATACATAATATTGTAAAAAAAACCTACCTGTGCTAAACCATCAATTTATTGTACTTGCTGGGCCTGCTCTTACTGTAGCTCTCCTACATCATGGAGTTTTCACTGTCTTGAAGCTTGCTTGAGCTAGGGTGGGTAATACAGCTACAGGAAGAGACCAATTAGTTCATAGTAGTGGGATCTGTGATCCTAAGATGATGCATTTGTGATTACTCACAGGTGTAATAACAGGAGTTATAAGGTGGCCTGGAGACACCTGGTATTATACCAGTGTGTTTGTTTCTGTCTCATTTTAACAGAGTTCTGAAATTTCACTTTTGTGGGGTTTGCAGGAATTGTAGTCTTTTTAACACAAAATCTCCCACACTGCCTATACCTCTTCATATACAAAGTTATGCACCTTGAGTGATCACTTATAAAAAGTACTAGAAAGGTACAGGGAAGAAAATAGTTTCCAACAACATTTTCATTAAGTATATTTAAGGAAATTTGTTTCCCCAAACATTAGTTCCTTGTACTATATATTTTTTGTTTTGTTTAGAACTAGACGAAAATAAAATTTTTGCTAAATATTAACATTCACTTTTGTTAAAAATGAATGTAAATGTTTCAAAAGCTACATGTGAAAAGTTCACCCTAGCTACATACTTACCCTAACATGCTCTGGAGAGCCTTCTAACCCTATTCTCTTCTTGCCAGAGCCCTGCAGCTCCTGGTTTCCGAGCACGCTAAGCCTCCTGTCAGTGCGGCCAGAAGAGGATCAGGTTAGTACACGCATCAGAGCACGTTAAGGTAAGTATAAAGCCTTAAAAATCAATTTAAAGGAAACAAATAAATACTGATGAATTTCATCAGTATTTTTTCGTTTTCTTTAAATTTCGTTGGTGCATTCATTCGGATGTCCGATTTTCAGTATGAATGTACATTAGTCCAAAAACGAATGGACAAAGTACTGCCTGAAGAGTACATTGTGATCCCCAGTAATCTGTTATATAGAGTCCTGCTTGCAGTGTACATTGTAAATATATTACAGCTATAACAAGACATAGATAGGTAAGTGCTGGCTGATAGGGTAGGGTAGGCATTCACTAATATGAAGAGATAGGAGAAAGGCATATATGTAGCATACATGCAAATCAAGGACTAGAGTGCTGTTTAACTATGTTTAGTTGTATCAATAATAACTTATGGCATACTTGAATAAACAGATAGTAAACTTCTGGCACAGACAGTGTTACAATGTCACTACAAGGGAAGTCTCACATTAAATGGTTTGTTTTAAATATATATATTTGATGTCTATATTGAATAATTAGGAGTGGTGTTCTGCATCTATGAAACTATTAATGTAGTGTGGGAAAGAGAGAATCCAAAACAGGATGCATTATTACAATCTCTGCCCAGATTGAGACTGGCAGAAAAATGTGTGTTAAAACATAACTTTTTATTACAGCTTAAAATATGGGATGCATGAATTGTTAAAAATGTTGAGAATATAGTGTATTCCCATGTTAAATTCTTGTCTACATAATCCAGTCCACTGTCACTTAATATTATTGAAAGTTCACAACATGAATATAGGGGTTGATTGTTCTGAGTAAATACTAATAGATTAATATCAAGTAGCGTAGCGCTTATGAATTACTGGAATGGTTATACAAAATGGCCTGTGATATTAAATCCTGGGAGTAGTCCAAACAAAAGAAATTTGTATTGTATTTTAATATATTGGCATACAAACCATCATGCTATATAGTATAGGTTATAAGATGTCTTATGTATAAATGATCACACAGAAAAAATATAATTTGTTGTATATTTAAATTCTGAAGATAGTGATAAAAAGATTCAGAGATATCCCACATCAGTGTGTTTGAATAACCAGGTTTAGACGTGCTTGTAAGTATGTAATGTAATGCTTAAACACATGCATGAAGACTGTTAAACATCAAGTTGCAACTTGTAAGTGAGATTTCCTGCATCAGAACCAAACAATGCAATCCTTGAAGATAGTGTGGAAATTATTAACTAGATGTGGATATCTCATAAACCTGCTAATAATGTTGGCCGTTTTAACTCATATGTGTTAGAAAGTAACAAAATTGCCAAAAGTGCTATTCAATAAAGTTCTATATTGATCTTGGCATATTGCCTGATTTGTATCACTGAAATAGTTTACACACATTCTATTCTTTTATACATTCACACACAGAATTTGCTTCCAGTAATTAATAAATAAACTAGCGATTGTGAAGCTAAAGCAATAGAATAGCTATGTAAACTAGGTGTCACAAGAATAATGTGACTAGTATTAAATATCCAATTGCACCAGTTTGCTGTGCGTAAACTAAGCTACCAATTAAGATACAAGTGGCTATTTGATATGCACCGCTTACTGAAAAAAGTGTACAGCATTGTCTCCAGGTCTCCTCCTCTAATGACTAGGCTGATTTTCTCAATAACCATAAATTATATTTCCTCTGTGTTTGATCTATGGAATGTTCAGAAATGAGATAAATGCCTCACTTGTAAAAGTTTTGCAGTAATGTTTATCTTTAGCTGCATTTTGAATATTTCAAGGATTAAAAATAACTACAACCAATGTAACATAAGTATTTTATTAGAAACAAGGCTATACTGCCTTAAAAACAAGATGCCATATACTTGCTACTAAATAATATGATATCTAGGTGACTGGTCACTTAATCTAAAATGTTTATTCAACATACATAAAAATTCTATTAAAATAGCGTGGAAAAAAGGCTATATATACATAAATTATCCATATCCTATATTCTGTAAGGTAAATGTATTAGGATATGATCCAGTTGAACTCCAAAGAATAACTTGAGCAAATGTAGCATACACAAAAGTGCTGGAGCTAACTGACGGATTTCTCTAAAGTCCGTTATGTCAAGCTGTAGCGTATTTGATGACTGTTTGATAAAGTTCAAGTATTTGCCTTTGAAGTCGTAGGAAATGATTCCCTTATATGAGGTAAGATATTGTGATATAGCTCAACAATGTCACTAGACACTTGATAATCGAACCCCCCACTATGCGGGTATAAGGGAAATATGTATAAGGTGTCTTTGATGGTGTTGGAATATTTCTCACTTGTTGGTTAACTGAGTCTTTATAGTGTAAACACACTTACGATAATCCTCCAATATGTATCTGTATCTTACGTAAGATGTGTAAATATAGCAATGCCTGCCCTGCAGCACATATTTGAAACAATTGATCAATAGATTAGATTCCTATTCTCATACTTAAAGGGACACTGTACCCAAAAAAATTATTTTGTGATTCAGATTGAGCATGACATTTTAAGCAACTTTCTAATTTACTCCTATTATCAAATTTTCTTCATTCTCTTGGTATCTTTATTTGAAATGCAAGAATATAAGTTTAGATGCCGGCCCATTTTTGGTGAACAACCTGGGTTGTCCTTGCTGATTGGTGGATACATTTGGGTTCAGTGTCCCTTTAAAGTCTATAAGTTTTGTAGCATATTGCAATATTGACAAAACAGTTCGTAAATCACTTTATAAGCTGTCTCTCTACATTTATGAAAATATTTAGTCTCCCTATCGTGGGTCTGTATAGGCGATGAAGTCTAGGAGACTCTGTATATTTATGTAAGGTATACTCAAATATCAGAATATTCAGACCAAGATTACTAAACAATAACGCTTACTGTGATCAAAGTGCCGTTCGAGTGTGGCAAACAAAAGGAGGCGGGGTGAGAGTGGGGTAGTGTAATTGTGATCCGTAAAAGTAGGAGATCCCTTCATGCGTGTCATCAGCTCCTTCCTGAATGACATAATCATGAGGAAGTGTGTTTGTCTACAATATATGCTCGACACAAGGGAATAAGGGGAGCTTAATACAATTCTATCAAATGACTAGACACTTACATGGTTATCATCTAATGGAGGACTCCCACTATACACCACCTCCTTCTCATGCAATTAGTTCAGATAAATTATGGGGTGTTGATACGTCTCAGGAGTGTTGGTATATTTATCAGCAGCAATTGCCACCAATGTGTTACGTATTGTAATTATGAATATTAATAATTAATATCAATATAAAATAATTTTTAGCAATATCTCCAATTAAAATAGTAGAATTTGTCAATACACTCCAGTGAAACATTATATAATCTTTGTAGTGTATTCCGAAATGCTATTGAGATATCTAGAAATTATGACAATAAAATTATTATAAATATTAATATTTAGTTTCAAATAAAATTAATTCCTAAATTCTAGCAAGTTAATTTCTATAAACACATTGATTATATTTATGCAGAAAATAGTGTACTGATTATGATCAAATATATATGTCTAGTTGTTATAGTTGTTACAATATCCTATATCATGCAGGCTATAAAACATTTAGATCAATTACTATTCAATAGATATTGTCTATTATTCCATGTATGGACACAATATTTCTATAATTTAACCTTTGCTCGGAATGAATTAAAGGTACCTCAGTATTATGGACACAATATTTCTATAAATTAACCTTAACTCAAAATATCCAACAAATCTGATGACATTTCCAGGGAATACAATTCATTATATTACCCAAAAATAGTCTAAATACTTTAACCCCTTAACGACACGAGTCGTACAGGGTACGTCGCACACAACCTGGTCTTTAAAGACCAGCGACGTACCCTGTACGACTTTGGGGATTAAAGCGGCTGGAAGCGATCCTGATCGCTTCCAGCCGCTTTACGGTTATTGCAGTGATGCCTCGATATCGAGGCATCCTGCAATAACCTTTTTCCCCCATCCGATGCAGAGAGAGCCACTCTGTGGCCCTCTCTGCACCGGCATCGATGGCCGCAATCGTTGGTGGGTGGGAGCTGACCGTGGGAGGCTGGTGGGCGGCCATCGGTGACAAATTGAAGAGAGAGGGGGGCGGGATCGGGGGCGGGGTTGTTGGGCGCGCGCATGGGAGCGCGCGCGTGCACGGGGGCCGGTGGGTGGGCGCGTGCACGGGGAGGGAGCGGGTGGGAACCGCTACACTACAGCAAATTAATTATATAAAACTGGCAGTAAGGGGGGATACAATCCCCAACAAAAATAAATATAAGGGATCTGGGAGCGGGTGGGGGATTTGTCTGTGGGGGGGGAAGCTACACTACAGAAAAAATGGAATTTTTTTTAAAAAAAAACAAAAAAA
Source organism: Bombina bombina (assembly GCF_027579735.1). Classification (NCBI taxonomy): domain Eukaryota; kingdom Metazoa; phylum Chordata; class Amphibia; order Anura; family Bombinatoridae; genus Bombina; species Bombina bombina. Next base: position 964,209,293 of record NC_069504.1, on the reverse strand, counting down.
AAACATTTGTATTTGCAAACAGGGTACTGGCAGACAGCTGCCAGTACCCAAGATGGCTCCCAGTAAGGTAGAGGTGGAGGGTTAGAGAGCTGTTTGGGGGGGGATCAGGGAGGTTGGGGGCTAAGGGGGGATCCTACACAGCTGCATATGTAAATATGCTTTACAATTTTTTTTTAAATTTTAAATATACCTTTTATTTTAGTACTGGCAGACTTTCTGCCAGTACTTAAGATGGCGGGGACAATTGTGGGATGGGGGAGGGAAGAGAGCTATTTGGGAGGGATCCTGGGGTGTGATGTGTCAGGTGGGAGGCTGATCTCTACGCTAAAGCTAAAATTAACCCTGCAAGCTCCCTACAAATGACCTAATTAACCCCTGCACTGCTGGGCATAATACACGTGTGGTGCGCAGCGGCATTTAGCGGCCTTATAATTACCAAAAAGCAACGCCAAAGCCATATATGTCTGCTATTTCTGAACAAAGGGGATCCCAGAGAAGCATTTACAATCATTTATGCCATACTTGCAAAAGTTGTTTGTAAATAATTTCAGTGAGAAACCTAAAATTGTGAAAAATTTTACGTTTTTTTTAATTTGATCGCATTTAGCGGTGAAATGGTAGCATGAAATATACCAAGATGGGCCTAGATCAATACTTGGGGTTGTCTACTACACTACACTAAAGCTAAAATTAACCCTAGATGCTCCCTACATGCTTCCTAATTAACCCCTTCACTGCTGGGCATAATACACGTGTGATGCGCAGTGGCATTTAGCGGCCTTCTAATTACCAAAAAGCAACGCCAAAGTCCTATATTTCTGCTATTTTTGAACAAAGGGGATCCCAGAGAAGCATTTACAACCATTTATGCCATAATTGCACAAGTTGTTTGTAAATAATTTCAGTGAGAAACCTAAAGTTTGTGAAAATATTTGGGAAAAAGTGAACAATTTTTTTTATTTGATTGCATTTGGTGGTGAAATGGTGGCATGAAATATACCAAAATGGACCTAGATCAATACTTTGGGATGTCTTCTAAAAAAAAATATATACTTGTCAAGAGTTAATCAGGGATTCCTGACAGATATCAGTGTCCCAATGTAACTAGCGCTAATTTTGAAAAAAAATGGTTTGGAAATAGCAAAGTGCTACTTGTATTTATGGCCCTATAGTTTACAAAAAAAGCAAAGAACATGTAAACATTGGGTATTTCTAAACTCAGGACAAAATTTAGAAACTATTTAGCATGGGTGTTTTTTGGTGGTTGTAGATGTGTAACAGATTGTGGGGGTCAAAGTTAGAAAAAGTGTGTTTTTTTCCATTTTTTCCTAATATTTTATAATTTTTTTTATAGTAAATTATAAGATATGATGAAAATAATGGTATCTTTAGAAAGTCCATTTAATGGCGAGAAAAACGGTATATAATATGTGTGGGTACAGTAAATGAGTAAGAGGAAAATCACAGCTAAACACAAACACCGCAGAAATTTAAAAATAGCCCTGGTCCTTCAGGGAAAGAAATTGAAAAATGGCCGTGTCCTTAAGGGGTTAAATAATGAACCAGAGATTTTTACACGAATTTATCAACGTAACATACACTTAATATAGCATTAAATAGTTCCAACTTAGCCACAATAATAAATACAATTTCTAAAATATATCACATAACTCAAATTAACTTATGACTTAAAAATTCAAAAATCCTTCCCTCTTAGTAGTAAATTGCTTAATGCTATATATGATTTTTATACAGGGAGTGCAGAATTATTAGGCAAGTTGTATTTTTGAGGATTAATTTTATTATTGAACAACAACCATGTTCTCAATGAACCCAAAAAAACTAATTAATATCAAAGCTGAATAGTTTTGGAAGTAGTTTTTAGTTTGTTTTTAGTTATAGCTATTTTAGGGGGATATCTGTGTGTGCAGGTGACTATTACTGTGCATAATTATTAGGCAACTTAACAAAAAACAAATATATACCCATTTCAATTATTTATTTTTACCAGTGAAACCAATATAACATCTCAACATTCACAAATATACATTTCTGACATTCAAAAACAAAACAAAAACAAATCAGTGACCAATATAGCCACCTTTCTTTGCAAGGACACTCAAAAGCCTGCCATCCATGGATTCTGTCAGTGTTTTGATCTGTTCACCATCAACATTGCGTGCAGCAGCAACCACAGCCTCCCAGACACTGTTCAGAGAGGTGTACTGTTTTCCCTCCTTGTAAATCTCACATTTGATGATGGACCACAGGTTCTCAATGGGGTTCAGATCAGGTGAACAAGGAGGCCATGTCATTAGATTTTCTTCTTTTATACCCTTTCTTGCCAGCCACGCTGTGGAGTACTTGGACACATGTGATGGAGCATTGTCCTGCATGAAAATCATGTTTTTCTTGAAGGATGCAGACTTCTTCCTGTACCACTGCTTGAAGAAGGTGTCTTCCAGAAACTGGCAATAGGACTGGGAGTTGAGCTTGACTCCATCCTCAACCCGAAAAGGCCCCACAAGCTCATCTTTGATGATACCAGCCCAAACCAGTACTCCACCTCCACCTTGCTGGCGTCTGAGTCGGACTGGAGCTCTCTGCCCTTTACCAATCCAGCCACGGGCCCATCCATCTGGCCCATCAAGACTCACTCTCATTTCATCAGTCCATAAAACCTTAGAAAAATCAGTCTTGAGATATTTCTTGGCCCAGTCTTGACGTTTCAGCTTGTGTGTCTTGTTCAGTGGTGGTCGTCTTTCAGCCTTTCTTACCTTGGCCATGTCTCTGAGTATTGCACACCTTGTGCTTTTGGGCACTCCAGTGATGTTGCAGCTCTGAAATATGGCCAAACTGGTGGCAAGTGACATCTTGGCAGCTGCACGCTTGACTTTTCTCAGTTCATGGGCAGTTATTTTGCGCCTTGGTTTTTCCACACGCTTCTTGCGACCCTGTTGACTATTTTGAATGAAACGCTTGATTGTTCGATGATCACGCTTCAGAAGCTTTGCAATTTTAAGAGTGCTGCATCCCTCTGCAAGATATCTCACTATTTTTGACTTTTCTGAGCCTGTCAAGTCCTTCTTTTGACCCATTTTGCCAAAGGAAAGGAAGTTGCCTAATAATTATGCACACCTGATATAGGGTGTTGATGTCATTAGACCACACCCCTTCTCATTACAGAGATGCACATCACCTAATATGCTTAATTGGTAGTAGCCTTTCGAGCCTATACAGCTTGGAGTAAGACAAAATCCATAAAAAGGATGATGTGGTTAAAATACTCATTTGCCTAATAATTCTGCACTCCCTGTAGACTGCACAGGTTTGTGAAATATGAATTATAACTTATAAATTGCCCAATTGCCCCTTTAAATACAGCTTCAATTTAGCTATGGCTATAAAGAATATCATTGCTATATACTATTAAAAATATAACAACATCAAATCACTTAATACATTACCAGATGACCAATATTTGAGAGGTCAGTCCTCAATAAAAATTATTTTCACTGTCATATGAAAGTATGCACAAATCTGGAAGTGAATATTAGGCACAATTTTATTTGCGGTATAGTTTCCTATCAGAAATTTGTCTCACAAAGACTGTATATTTCCAAGGCAGCAATTCAGCCTGTAAGACAAGGTAAGCACATCAGCCAGCATTGACCCAGATAAATTCCTGTGCCTGAGTTATTATCTGTGATAAAACCCACCTCTTTTTCTAATCATTCAGTGAAATTTTGGGTACACCCTTAGTCTGAGCTTATCTCTCATTGGCCCTTGGAAATGCATATGGTAATTTTAAATCCCCTGACAATTTAAAATACCCTTTGGTTACAATTCTCGCATTGAACACCGGGGGGACAACAGGCAATGGAATGCAGCTTCATTAGCAAATACTACTACAGAAAAATATATTTCCTTAAATGTATACTGAATATATTTATTATTTCCTAACATTAATAAACTATATGTTCAATACATGGCACAACTAATCTAACTGAGCATGTATTTACAAGTCCAAGTCCAAACATGGGTATATTTAGAATATATATACATATGATATATATTTCCTACTATTTTATATCATAATATTGTCTGTAAGTAGTAGTATGATGTGATTAATCATATAGCTATATTAATAAGTAATTATCGGCTAGACGAGTTTTGTGTTATGAGTAAAAAAGCAGCGTTAAGGCTCATAACGCTGATTTTTTTACTACCGCTGCTATTACGAGTCTTGTAGGTACAGCTGTCCCGCACACTTTTTTTGCCTTACCGCAAATCAACTTACGCAATTTGCGTATAGTCTATTTTCAATGGGACTTCCATAGCGCCGGTATTACAAGCTTTTTTTTTTTAGGCCAAAAAGTAAGAGGTACAGCCTATCCCGCAAGATTCGTAACGCATTCTAAAGTCAGTAGTTATGAGTTTTACACTACAGAGCTGTAGCATAAAACTCATAACTAATGTGCTAAAAAGTACACTAACACCAATAAACTACCTATTAACCCCTAAACCGAGGCCCTCCCACATCACAAACACTAAAATAAACTTATTAACCCCTAATCTGCCGCTCCCGACATCGCCACCACTATAATAAACATATTAACCCCTAAACCACCACACTCCTGCCTTGCAAACATTAGTTAAATATTATTAACCCCTAATCTGCTTTCCCTAACATCCCCACCACCTACCTACATTTATTAACCCCTAATCTGCCGCCCCCAATGTCGCTGCCACTATATTAAATTTATTAACCCCTAAAACTAAGTCTAACCCTTACACCCCCTAACTTAAATATAATTAAAAGAAATCTAAATAAAACCTACAATTAATAACTAAATAATTCCTATTTAAAACTAAATATTTACCTGTGAATAAACCCTAAGCTAGCTACAATATAACTAATAGTTACATTGTAGCTAGCTTAGGGTTTATTTTTATTTTACAGGCAAGTTTGTATTTATTTTAACTAGGTAGAATAGTTATTAAATAGTTATTAACTACTTAGCTATAATAAATACAAATTTACCTGTAAAATAAAACCTAACATAAGTTACACTAACACCTAACACTACAAATTATTACACAAAATAAAAAACAAATTACAAGATATTTAAACTAATTACACCTAATAGCCCTATCAAAATAAAAAAGCCCCCCAAAATAAAAAAACCCTAGCCTAAACTAAACTACCAATAGCCCTTAAAAGGGCCTTTTGTGGGGCATTGCCCCAAAGAAATCAGCTCTTTTACCTGAAAAAAAATACAAACAACCCCCCAACAGTAAAACCCACCACCCACACAACCAACTCTCCAAATGAAACCCTAACTAAAAAAAACATAAGCTCCCCATTGCCCTGAAAAGGGCATTTGTATGGGCATTGCCCTTAAAAAGGGCATTTAGCTCTATTGCAGCCCAAACCCTAACCTAAAAAAATAAAACCCACCCAATAAACCCTTAAAAAACATAACACTAACCCCCTGAAGATCCACTTACAGTTTTGAAGACCGGACATCCATCCTCAATGAAGCCGGAAGAAGTCCTCAACGAAGTGCCAAGAAGTCCTCAACGAAGCCGTGAGAAGTCTTCATCCAAGCCAGGACAAGTGGTCCTCCAGACGGGCAGAAGTCTTCATCCAGACGGCAACTTCTATCTTCATCCATCCGGCACGGAGCGGGTCCATCTTTAAGACATCAGACGCGGAGCATCCTCTTCTTTCTGAATACTAACCACGAATGAAGGTTCCTTTAAATGAAGTCATCCATGATGGCGTCCCTTAGATTCCGATTGGCTAATAGAATTCAGCCAATCGGAATTAAGATTGAAAAAATCCTATTGGCTGATGCAATCAGCCAATAGGATTGATCTCACATTCTATTGGCTGTTCCAATCAAGCAATACAGATATTTCACTTCACCATTTAACATGCCTCAGCAATGTGTTAAATATTGACCTACATTCATGATTATATTAATAGGATAACTTATTGAATATGTATTTATTTCAAAACCTCATTTTCACACCAGATTCCTGAACAAAGAAAATAAATGTAGTTTTATTCTGACACAGTTAAACATTTTAAATTCACCAATGCAGCTTTATATTTAATATAGCAGACATTTATTCAATATGTTTTTACCACAATTGATATACAGTGGCACCACTGCGGCAGCCTTTTCTATAATTATAGTGAGTCTGGAATCAAATTAATGTTTCTATGCTTATAGTGACTGAAAAGTTGGTGCTGTGCAGTTAAGTAATATATTATACCAAAAGAGAGGGAAAGACCTCTCTGCAAGACTGCACTTATAGCACTCTTTGCCTGGACTAGTGATGGAGAAATTGGGGATTTTAAAATATAACTTTTATTGGATATATTAAAATAAAACAAAACACTCAATTAAAAACACCCTGTAAGTAGAAGGCCTATTCCTTGATCTACTATCAGCCTTTGATATGTTGTAGGTACTTAGAAGGAAATTGCTTAGGCAGGGAGTTATAAAATGTGACCACTTGTGCAATAATAATTTAAATACTCCGTCTTTATATTTATGTGTCAAATACACTTATATCTGAGTATCTTGAAATATTATTAGATTGTGCTGGGTATTGGAATTGAATTCACTGCTAGTAATGTTCAATGAACTCCACAGTGTATATCAGGAGTAATGTGAAAAATTTTCACTTTATTACTGTCTGTTATTCCTGTTTCTTCTTTTATTAAAGTATAGAGAGTTAAGATATTCAGAATAATCAGGTCTCACGTGACAGTTTATGATCTTGTGTTATTAGTTATATTGATGAAAATTGAGTATTTTCTTTATTCAACTTTTTCACAGTTGCTAGGTTTATTTATTGCATTAAATTATTTACAACCTCTGTGTGATTCAATTGACTCATTTGTATCAGATCATTCACAAGATCTATTTTTGTTTTCTCGCTGGATATACATCTAAATATTAGTAATTCTGTGTTTGGTGTACATATCGTTTTCCCATTGTAACGATACCACTTTCTCATATGGGATTCTTATAGGATTGTATTATTGTATAATAGGAAGTATATGTAAGTCTTCTAATAAGATCAATCCTAATAGTTGTAATGTATCTTTTTCAGTAACAGTGTATAGTATAGTTCTTACACCTAGTGACTCAGTCAATCTCAGTGTATTTTAATCTTGATGGATGTTGTGACACAAAGATGTATTAGCTGTTACATTAGAATATTTATACTTGAAAGCTGGGGGAATTCACTTAACTTGTGAATGCTTAGCTACAGTGTTATGCAGCTAAGTGTGTAGCTATTGTGGTAGAAAGTTCTGTTTGCCTACTTAACTGTAATATTGAGTGTATCCTTCCTTATAATAATTCCGTTTCTTATGTGACTCAGTATCACATTAATAGTGCAACATGGTGCTTGGTGTACACTACTATAGGATCAGATACAAACTTGTAAAAATATTATCTGTAACATTAAAGTTGTCAGCTACTGCAGCAAACATAAATAGTTCCCCCAGTAAGATAAATTCTATAACACTTAGTACTGTTATATTTACAATTCCCCCAAAGTGGTATCAAATGAGTTGCCTGCTACTAAGTAGCTTAATGCTAGTGACTCTCTGTCAGTTCCAATAGCATGTGGTCATAGTTATAACTAAGTTATACGATATCGAGTAATAACTGTTAGTTATATAAATAGAAGGCTCAATGCGTTTGTATCAATTATTCCCGCCTAAACAGGCCAACTACTACAGGTAATTTTTAAAATTTTTTATATAGAGCTCCCATCTGCTCTATAACCCCCTGACCGGTTTCGCCCGTATCGGGCTTTTTCAAAGGCCGATACGGGCGAAACCGGTCAGGGGGTTATAGAGCAGATGGGAGCTCTATATAAAAAATTTTTAAAATTACCTGTAGTAGTTGGCCTGTTTAGGCGGGAATAATTGATACAAACGCATTGAGCCTTCTATTTATATAACTAACAGTTATTACTCGATATCGTATAACTTAGTTATAACTATGACCACATGCTATTGGAACTGACAGAGAGTCACTAGCATTAAGCTACTTAGTAGCAGGCAACCCATTTGATACCACTTTGGGGGAATTGTAAATATAACAGTACTAAGTGTTATAGAATTTATCTTACTGGGGGAACTATTTATGTTTGCTGCAGTAGCTGACAACTTTAATGTTACAGATAATATTTTTACAAGTTTGTATCTGATCCTATAGTAGTGTACACCAAGCACCATGTTGCACTATTAATGTGATACTGAGTCACATAAGAAACGGAATTATTATAAGGAAGGATACACTCAATATTACAATTAAGTAGGCAAACAGAACTTTCTACCACAATAGCTACACACTTAGCTGCATAACACTGTAGCTAAGCATTCACAAGTTAAGTGAATTCCCCCAGCTTTCAAGTATAAATATTCTAATGTAACAGCTAATACATCTTTGTGTCACAACATCCATCAAGATTAAAATACACTGAGATTGACTGAGTCACTAGGTGTAAGAACTATACTATACACTGTTACTGAAAAAGATACATTACAACTATTAGGATTGATCTTATTAGAAGACTTACATATACTTCCTATTATACAATAATACAATCCTATAAGAATCCCATATGAGAAAGTGGTATCGTTACAATGGGAAAACGATATGTACACCAAACACAGAATTACTAATATTTAGATGTATATCCAGCGAGAAAACAAAAATAGATCTTGTGAATGATCTGATACAAATGAGTCAATTGAATCACACAGAGGTTGTAAATAATTTAATGCAATAAATAAACCTAGCAACTGTGAAAAAGTTGAATAAAGAAAATACTCAATTTTCATCAATATAACTAATAACACAAGATCATAAACTGTCACGTGAGACCTGATTATTCTGAATATCTTAACTCTCTATACTTTAATAAAAGAAGAAACAGGAATAACAGACAGTAATAAAGTGAAAATTTTTCACATTACTCCTGATATACACTGTGGAGTTCATTGAACATTACTAGCAGTGAATTCAATTCCAATACCCAGCACAATCTAATAATATTTCAAGATACTCAGATATAAGTGTATTTGACACATAAATATAAAGACGGAGTATTTAAATTATTATTGCACAAGTGGTCACATTTTATAACTCCCTGCCTAAGCAATTTCCTTCTAAGTACCTACAACATATCAAAGGCTGATAGTAGATCAAGGAATAGGCCTTCTACTTACAGGGTGTTTTTAATTGAGTGTTTTGTTTTATTTTAATATATCCAATAAAAGTTATATTTTAAAATTCCCAATTTCTCCATCACTAGTCCAGGCAAAGAGTGCTATAAGTGCAGTCTTGCAGAGAGGTCTTTCCCTCTCTTTTGGTATAATTTATTCAATATGGTATATTCCTAAAGGTAATCTCATATGTTGGTATTCGTTCATAAAGTCTTGGTATATTAAATATTTCTGCAAATTATAGACAATTTGTACTTTAAAATGAACTTTGAGGTCACAATATCATCACATATCTGTAAGTGTATTTTCTAGATAACATATGTGTATTCAAACCTTCAAATGATTCTTTGTCTCATCACTTGCCTGTGTTAAATTAATTACCCTTCTGAGATTTTGCTAGCTTCAAACATGAGTCCAGACCTGTGTCTGCTGTGACTACAGGGGGTCCCTTGATCAGCTAAATTTATTACCCACTGTTCAGGTAGTGATCAAACTTTTCTTTGAATTGACATTATCTCTTATAGTTTGGGACAAATGTGTATTTCCTTTTGTTCTTTGAGGCATCATCTGTATTTGAGTGTAGCTAGGGGAAGGTCTGTGTAGATTCAGGCCTGTTTGAATAGACCTGTACTTTACATTTGTACCCAGGGTTAATATTTTAAGATAAAATGTATTATTTATCTATATAATGCATATATATGTGTATATATCTTATATAATGTCACTCAGCAATACCCCGACAGTGCCCCCCCCCAAAAAAATTTTTACATGTATTTGAAACTCATGACGTGGGTACTTGTGTTAGTCAGTGCAACATAACCCATACCATAAAACCTAATCCTATTATAAAAGACTATAATGTAACTTATCTTAACTAGATAGAGCCATTGTTTGTTAATCCACATCTAGCTAATATTTTCCACACTAACTTCAAGGATTGCATCAATTGGTTCTGATGCATCAAAATCAGACTTACAAGTTGCAACTCGATGTTTAACAGTCTTCATTCATGTGTTTAAGCATTACATTACATACTTACAAGCACGTCTAAACCTGGTTATTCAAACACACTGATATGAGATATCACTGAATCTTTGTATCACTATCTTCAGAATTTAAATATACAACAACTGATATTTTCCTGTGTAATCATTTATACATAACACATCTTATAACCTATACTATATAGTATGATGGTTTGCATGACAATATATTAATATATAATACTAGCTACTTTTGTTTGGACTACTCACAGGATTTAATATCATTACAGGCCATTTTGTATAACCATTCCAGTAATTCATAAGAGCTACGCTACTTGATATTAATCTAAAAGTATTTACTCAGAACAATCAACCCCTATATTGATATTCGTGTTGTGACCTTTCAATAATACTAAGGCACTGTGTATTGAATTATTTAGACAAGAATTTAACATTGGAACACACTATATTCTCACCAGTTTTAACAATTCACACATCCCATATTTTAAGCTGCAATTAAAAGTTATGTTTTAACACAAATGTTTCTGCCAGTCACAGTCTGTGCAGAGATTGTTATAATGCATCCTGTTGTGGATTCTCTTTTTCCCATGCTACTTTAATAGATACTAAACATCCTTCTCTTTTTAAGGTGTTGGTGCTTCACAAGCGGCTAGATTTGGATTGCGTTTAGATCACAGGTTATAACATGTTATTTGTTCTATTGTCAAACATTTATAGTTTATAATTTACAATACAGCTACTTGCTTGAATACTGAGCTGCCACCTTTTGCCTTTAGTGTACTCTACAAGAAAGGTTAAGTTTTCTATTTTTTTAGCATGATCTTCCAATATACTACATTAAGGGCCAGATTAGGAGTTGAGGGAAAAATAGGGCGATAATACCAGAACATTTAAATGTGCGCGACCTCACATTCACATTACAGGGAAGCTTTGTGCTCTTGAGAGAGTGCTTCTCGTTCTCATGCTGTGAAACATGACTGAGAACCTAGCGTAGTGAAGGGGGTAAGTTGCTTAGTGATGGACAGCAAACTTTAAATATATATGTATACGAATATATACTATGACATTTCATGCAACATTCTCAATGTTCTTATAATAAACTTTATTGACTTATTAAAACCCTTAGAGTGCCCTCCTTTACTACGAATTTGTGTATATGAATATATACATATATATTTATGTGTTAATATGATGCATTTATTATTGATGCATTTATTATTGTAAATAAAATTACATTTTTAAAATAGATATTTATGTTATTAAAGACAGTAGCATTATAATTATAGTATCACATAACTGCATGCCTGTTATGCAATAAAACAATTGTAACACTAATGCCTTTTGTAACATGAATAGAAATTTTAAAATCGATATTTATATTTAAAATAAAAAACACAAGAAAAATAAATACATATTCATTTATTTAAAATAGTTAAAATAATATGCATATCACAAAAGAATGCATACTATTTTAAAAAGTGTAGATAAATGCACTATTGACCCATATACTGCCCTATCCTAATCACCTAATCAACACCCATACATGTATGGGGGGAGGTTAGTTTATTAAGGCCTAATAAATGGTAACCATCAATAATCACCTAATCAATCACAATAAAGGTATTGGGGGGTGGTTAGAAGATAAAGGCCTAATAAATTGTTACCTAATAACATAATCAACCCCCATACAGGTATGAGGGGTGGTAAATTGAGTAAGGCCTAATAAATTGTAACCATCAATTATCACCTAATTAACCACCATACAGGTATTGGGTGGTTAGGAGATTAAGACCTACAAAATACTAACTAACAATAATCACCTAATCAAACCCCATACAGGTATAAGGATTGGTTAGGAGATTAAGGCCCACAAAATACTAACAAACAATAATCACCTAATCAACCCCCTTGCAGGTATAGGGGGGTGGTTAGGAGATTAAGGCCTACAATATACTAAATATCAATAATAACCTAATCAACCCCCATACAGGTATGAGGATTGGTTAGGATACTAACAAACAATCACCTAATCAACCCCCTTATAGGTATGGGTGATGGTTAGGAGATTAAGACCTAAAAAATACTAACAACAATCACCTAATCATCCCCCATATAGGTATTGGGGGTGGTTTGAAGATTAACTCCTAAACCGCCACCTCCCAATGCAAACTAGAACTACCCTAACACCTAACCCCCTCTCTAAAATATCTCTCCTCTAAACTAAACCCCACTTTACACTAATCCCACTAGGTTAAAAAAAAAAAGCTAAGTTAGAAAAATACACTCTGTTATCCAAAATAAGAAAATCTACCTGTAAAAAAATCTAGCCTATAAAATAAAATTAAAAATACCAAACCCTATTCTTAATTATTAAAAAAACTGTCCAAATAAACCCTATCTGATCCCAAAAGTGTTACAGTTGACGAGGACTCCGGGCCCATCTTTGCATCAATGGAAGCAGACTTTTACAGCCTCTTCCTCCTATCTCCGCTCCTGCAATCTTCATCAACAACGGGGTCCTCTTGTTTCAAGATCAAGGCACCGGGGTCCCATCTTCGCGTTGGCGGAGGTGGACTTCCACGGCCTCTTCCACTGCCTTCGCTCCACAATCTTCATCCAATAGAAAAGGATAATTAGAATACAATTTTAAAAAGTTCTTGCTATTAGCTGATTCAAATTAGCCAATATGGATTCACTGGTTTGAAATCAGACATTCGTAATTAAGTGGTACCCCTATATATTGAGGTTCTGTGCTTCCGTGTTTTCAGTGTGTGGCGGTGACCACATGAAGAGGAGAGTTCCTCGAAGAGTGCCGAAGAAATGAAGATTGTGGAGCCGAGGTGGAGGAATAGGCTGCAGAAGTCCACCATCGTCGCTGAAAAGATAGTCACCTGCACCTGGACCTTGGATGAAGAGGCGCAACATTAGATCAAGAGGAGCTGGAGTACCCATAAATTGTAAGTAACACTTTTTGGGATAGATAAGGTTTTTTGGCGATTTTTTTATTTTATTTTCAAGAATTGGGTTTGTTATTTTTAATTTTATTTTGTAAGCTAAGTTATTATAGTTAGATTTAGTTTTTTTTGTGGTTGGGGGTTACTTAAATTTAGGCGAGTGGTTTTGTAACTTTTTTTGGAAAAGAGCTAAGATCACTTTAGGGCAATGCCCTACTACAAAAGGTCCTTTTAAGGGCTATTGTAATTTATTTTAGTCTTATGGTTTATTTATTTTTTTAGTTTGGGGGGATTTTATGGGGCATGTAGTTTAGTGTTAGATATAATGATTTCTTATTTTGGATAATGGAGCATATTTTTTTGTAACAGATTTTTTATATTTTTTGTAACTTTCCTTTTTTGGCAATAGTGGTGTTAGTTTAGATAGGGGGTTTAGTTTAGAGGGGGTTAGTTTAGAGGAGGGGTAAGTTTAAAGGGGGTAGTTTAGTGGGAGGGTTAGGTTTCATTTGTTTTTTTCAGATTAGTTTATTAACTAAGTTAATACTTGATTGCCGTGTGTATATGGCAACATAGAGGTTAATAATTGGATACTAGCGGTGGGTATGTGGTGGCATAATGGTTAATAGTTAGCGATATAGGAGTTAATAGTTAGATACTTGTGGTGGGTATATAGCGGCTTTGGGGTTAATAGTTACATACTAGCGATGGGTATATGGCAGCATAGGGGTTAAAAGTTAGTTGATTGTGGTGGGCATATGGTGGCATAGGGGTTAAAAGATAGATATTTGCAATGGGTATGTGGTAGCATAGGAGTTAATAGGATAGTACTTGCGGTGGGTATGTGGGGGGTTAGATGTTTATTAGTTTAGTGTTAGTTTGTGATCATGGGGTACTTCGGTTTTGGGTTATTAGGATTAGTGGTTAGGCAGACAGCATTTTTATTCTAGGGATCCTTTTACTATACATCGCCAATATGGTCGATGATGCTGGGTGTGGCCTAATCCAGCATCGCCGACAAATGGCGTGTATAGTAAACGCCTCTCGGCAATGCCACTATGTCGGAAGCTTGGGATATTCTGACAAGCTCGCTCGGCATAGCTGTGGATCCTTTAGAATATTTAGCTGTCTCATAGCACTTTCGATAATCGGAGCCCCAATGTGCTCAAATAGCTCCCAGAACTACATTGATTCTCTTTTATCAAAGGATACCGAGATAATGAAGCAACTTTTATAATAGAAGTTCATTGAAAAGCTGTTTTACATGGTATGCTGTGAATCCTAAAAGAAAAAAAAAGGAGTTTCATGTCCCTTTAAACTGTGTTTCTTTAATTTCATGGTATAAAACAAGTAATTGTAATCAAAGTATATATTTAAATGTAAACAAATTATTTTTACCTTTGCTGTAAATTTGAGAAGCTTGTGCTCATATAAAGATGCATTGTTATTTTGTGCTTTTATGTCTATTTATGCCATTTATTCAAAAACAGGTCTATAAAGAACTGCTCAAGGCAACTTATCATTTATTTATTAACCTGATAATTTGAGTGCTAAGTGCCACTGATTAGATTGGGAATTACGTCAAAATAGTGACCTGGTATCCTGCGGTAAATGTAATTCACTTTTGCTAATGCTATATTTTCATCAAATCCAACACACACAGGTATTAAGCTCCAAAAATAGTTTTCCTGATAAATTTACTATTTATTATTTATATGCAGCTAGCATTGTTTGTAAATGTGGTTTAATACTAATGTCTTTCTATATCAGTCAGTATTTACTTGTATTTATTTGCCTAGATATTTTTTTAACTATCTATCCTTAATTTCTGTCACTCTGTAATGTTTTTAAGAATTATGATATTCTTATTTATTCTTTGAGGCTTATTTTTTATCAAATCCTGTAATATATGGTTATCTGTTGACTGATAGAACTCTGCATCACCTTATAGAGCAATATTCAAGCAATATTGCTATAAATCTAATTTATCAGTCTCTGTGTGTGTGTCCCCGCAGTACAGCTATGAAAAATGAAAGCAAATGAGTATTTCTAATATAAGCCAGTCACAGATTTCAATAAACAAACTAAATGTGTTCTTAATATTACTCCCTCCCCAATAAGTGGCAATCAGTATTCTCATCTTTTGTCCGTGAGTCAAACTGTCAAGACATTAGCATAACTAGCCTGAGTCTTTTTTTCTTCCAATTATGCCCTGTGACAATACATGCTTACTCTTACTGGTTTCATAGACTCACTTGCAAATGTTTAAGTTTAAAAAAAGAAGCTGTAATAGTTTATTTGAGAGGAGCAACATATACAGTTATTTTGTATTTAAAAGGATATTAAAATGCTGAGCACTACTACAATAGCATGATTACTACTCACTATGCTATTGCTATGTCCCTGTTCCTGCAGCTCTTTTCAGAGTCATTCTCTTTTTTAATCTCTTAAAGTAGAAGATGGTCAAACTCTGCGTCTTGACACTGACGGCTACTAAAATGGAAAACAGGTATTCTCAGAACCCTGTGATAGATGCATTTAAAAATGTAAAACATGTAAAGTACATGCGCCATATCATGTGCACTAACCCTAAGCAAATGATACAGCTGTCAAAAGGCAAGCCTCTGCACTGATTTGTGAGTTCCAGAGTTTTTGTCACATGGCGCGAGAATACCTAAGCTCCAAGATGGCAACACCTAGTATGAAGAGGCGGAACTTCACCATCTGGCACCTTAAAGATATTAAAAAAGGAGAACTGTTTTGAAAAGAGCTGCAGGCATTGAAGGGCATATAATAACAGTAAGCATTCTATTGTACTTGTGCTCAGCAGTTTTCTGTTCCTTTAAATCCATTGGAATCTTGTGGTTTATTTTACATATAAAAAAATGAGATAAAGTAATATTAATCCCATGGATTAATTGAAAAGACGGCTCATTGGTTTATATTTATAAAAAGAATACCCTCTCAGTCACCTTCTAACATGTACTCTACATGACCCTCTCAATACCAATCCTAAAGGACCCCCCAAACAGCTAAGGACCCACTAAATACCCACCCTCAATGAAACTTCCAACACTCAAGTGACACTGCATGATCTACTGTGGAGCACCTCCAACACTTGTAACACCAGCTGTTGGATAACTCTAGAAAAATAAAGGTTCAGACACACAAAATATATTATTTATCTAAATTAATACATATTCAGAGATGGTCTTCCTTTGCACCTTTCTTGTTATAGGTCAAGGCCTGGTAAATTGTTCCTTAATACTCTATTACAAAGATAAACCATTCCAGATTATGGAGAGATGACTGTCAGAACTGGGCCCCTTATAAATAAATTGATTGCAACAAAGTTTAATGAGCTCTTGTCCAGACTCAAATGTCTATACTTTATTAAAAAGATCAAGCTAGGCAAACAGATCATAATTTCCTTTACCCAGCTTCTCCAAGGAAAAGTTGGTTATCAGATCTGAGCCATGAATCATGTAATAATCATTAGCTACTGAATTTGGAACTGAACTTGGTTACACAGAGTTTCGCATAATCTCTTTGAAATTATACATTACTTCAAACTGTTAAGAATGTGCCCATTCTGTCAGCACTAAAGGCATGGAATGGTATTCTGAGTTGCAATACCATTCAGCCTCTTCATTATTTTTTTAACTACATTTCAATAAATATAAATTGAAACTAAAGCGTTATTGTTCCCTTTATAGTGACATTAAACAGATGGCAATATTCAATGATAAATTATATATATATATATATATATATATATATATATATATATAAAACTCTGCAATACACTTTCATTATTTGTTTTGCCCCCTTTTCATGTAAATCAGCCTCTGAAATTGTGAGCTTTTCACTTCCTGCTAGAGACGCAGTACTCTGTCATATTCCACACAGCCATTGGCTGCACACGCCAGTGATCTATTTATAACTGTCCATATTTGGCCACAGCAGTGAAGGTAACCTAAGTTACAACATGGCAGCTCCCATTTACCTAGATTACGAGTTGTGCGTTATAGCTAAATTTGTAGCATTATGACCCATAACGCATCAATCTCCATAACGTAGCCATTACAAGTTTTAAAAAAACTCTGTATAGCAGAAAAAAATCAAAACAAAAATCCCCATTTATGCACAAATCCATAACTCTATTCAAGACCAGTAGTTATTGATATATCGCAACCAAAAATCTTCATTAAAAACATTAAAAATATAATACAAAGTACACTTAGACTCATAGAAACACTGTACAATAAATTTTAATAAAATATTTTTAAAAAATATATAACGGATCAAATATACGAGATCTCGGGTGTTTGAAAAAAAATGCACACAAAGGGGGATATTTATCAAGCCGTCAACCACAAATACACTGGAATTCTGCAGTGTAATTGTTGCGAGCTTGATCCGACCTAGTTATCAAAGCCTACAAATCGGCAAAATTTGAAATCTGTGACGTAACATACGATTCGCCGGTCTCAATCTGACACAGATCGATGCTTACGTTATTACAGATGTTCCAAATACACTTTCGGCTCTATTTGACACTTTTTCAAAGTTATCAAATAGTTAACAGGTATGCTATTCTGGCCCAGCGTACCTGGTTTTCAATCCGCCACCCTGGAGGCCGCGGATGCCATAGGAATCAATGGGAGTCTGAAAGCACCGAAAGTTTATGTTCAATGCTGCCAGATATCCCATTGATTTCTATAGTAGAAATCAATTGCCCCAAAGAAATCAACTCTTTTACCTGATTTCTATGGGGAAATGCCCCACAAAAGGCCTTTTTAAGGGACATTGGTAGTTCAGTGTAGGCTAGGGTTTATTTTATTTTGGGGGGGGGGTTATTTTGATAGGGCTATTAGATTAGGTGTAATTTCTTTTTATTTTTGATAATGTGGGGTTTTTTTCTCGCAATTTAGTGTTTTTTATTTTTTGTAACTTAACGTTTATTTTTTGTAATTTAGTAATTTTTAATAAAGTTAAATAGTAGATTTAAATAATTTGAGTAGGGTTAGGTTTTTTTTTTAATATGTAACTTAGTTAATTTAATTGGTAGTTTAATTTAAGTGTAGTATAATAGTTAGGGTAGGTTAATTAATAGTTTAAAAATAGTTTACTTTAATTCTACAGGTAAGTTTAAATTTATTTTAAGATAGGGATGTGGTAATTTTAATTTAAAAGTAGCGGGTTGTTAGGTTTAGGGGTTAATAGCTTAATTTAGTTTATGGCAATGTGGGGGGCTGACGGTTTAGGGGTCAATAGGTTTAGTTAGTGGTAGTGATGTGGGAGGCCAGAGGTTTAGGGGTTAATACGTTTATTTAGTCGCGGCGGGGTCCGGGAGTGGCAGGATAGGGGTTAATACATTTATTTAAGTTGCGGCGGGGTCTGGGAGCGGCAGGATAGGGGTTAATAACTTTATTTAAGTAGCAGCGGGGTCCGGGAGCAATGGGATAAGAGTTAAACATTTTAGTATAGTGGCAGCGTTTAGTGACAGGGTATAAATAAAGTTAGTAAAAAGCCAAATAGACGCGAGATCGACGACTGTTAGTTAACAACAGTCCGATGCTCATCGCCCCGTACTTGGTGCGCATCTTTTTGCCGTCTTTTTTAATAAATATGGAGATCATATTCAGGTCCACGGCCGCGTTGTTAGGCGATGTTAGGCGAGCGTATTAGTGTCGGCGAATGCAGCATAGTTGAGGCTTTGATAAATATCCCTCAAAGCCTTTTAACATTGACTCACATAGACATACATGAACACAAAGTCATTTAGCTAGATCTGCGTACAAATATCATCACATACATACATAATTATCTACATACAAACAATATACAGCAGATTACGTTCACAAAACATTTTTGCAATATGAAATAATACTATTTCACAGAATGACATGATGTCACTCACTTTGCGCACAACAGTGTTGGAATGCTTTTTTTTTTTCTTCTATTTTTATCCTTCATTGACTTCTATGGGGAATTGGTGCTCGTGCACGCAATCTGCCTCTTCCCGTAATGCACGCAATAATTTTCTCTTTTTAAAATCGTAATACGGGCGGCCTACGGTTTGCGCTAATTTATAAATTCTTACGTAGGTCCCGCAATGACAAATAAAGCACAAAATATAATATTTGGCACTGTAGTTATGTGTTTTACATGTGTGAACATCAGTAGAAGGTCAAAATAATTTAGAAAGTATATTACATCAAGTATAAATCACGATCAATTGTATCATGACAAATAGGAAATCATTTTCAAGAATTAACACATATTTAAAGGGACATAAAACCCCTGTTTTAAATTTCATGATTTAGAAAGAGTATGCAAATTTAAACAGTTTTCTAATTTACTTCTATTATATAATTTGCTTTATTCTCTTCATATCCTTTGCTGAAAAGCATATCTAGATAGGCGCAGTAGATGATTATTGGTGGCTGCACATAGATGCCATCTGTGATTTGCTCACCCATGTGCATTGCTATTTCTTCAACAAAGGATATATAAAGAATGAAGCTATTTAGATAATAGAAGTACATTGGAATGTTGTTTAAAATTGTATTCTCTGTCTAAATCATGAAAGAAAAATTATGGCTTTAGTGTCCCTTTAAGATCAGGAAAGGATTTAAACATAATATACCATTAGCAATTTCGTCAAATTAAAATGTATCAGAAATTATTCAATGTGTCGCTTTTTTTGAAGGAACAACTATGCTATACTGCTTTATATAAATGAACATATGTGAGAGATAATCACAATACATACTGTACATTTATGTAGATAACACACATCACACAACAACAAAACACACATTTATCTTTTTTATGATCACACAATAATAATGTTGCAAAGTAGAACAAGAGAACGAAGATTTGGAAAGTAGACAGGCATGTAGCCAATATGGCGACATCATTCTAAGCTTGAACCATAGGGATTGTATCATTCAGACTTTACTGCCCCTTTGATCAGTTTCTCACTCAATATTACATATATGTAGACGAGAGGTTTGGAAGATCATTATTATTGCGATTTCAGTGGTACACGTAAAATATTGACATCTTGCCAATTACTTATATATGTCAGCCGTTACTTTATCGTTTTGGAACAATATTGCAGCAACATTGCTCAATCTGATTCTATGCCATATATATGCACATATTATAGAAAAGTATGCACTTTGAATCATGTTAGCGTGTCGCGTTTACTTAGTATTTGTTACGCATATGAACAAACATTAGGAAGATACACTGTATATGTTATATTTTACACTTTAACACTTTCATATTACGATGAACGCGTTTGCGAATTTTGGAGGCGCCAGTCATGATGCCCGTATACTCAGGCAGTCCTCACTCTGGCAACAGTTTCAGGACAGACAGTTTCCCCACGGGGGGCTCGTTGGTGAGTACTTGTGCACAGCATGGTTAAGAATAGTGATGTTGCTAATTGTTCGCCGGCGAATAGTTCCCGGCGAACATAGCATGTTTGCGTTCACCGCGGCGGGCGAACATATGCGATGTTCGATCCGCCCCCTATTCGTCATCATTGAGTAATACTTTGACCCTGTACTTCACAGTCAGCAGAAACATTCCAGCCAATCAGCAGCAGATCCTCCCTCCCAGACCCTCCTACCTCCTGGACAGCATCCATTTTAGATTCATTTGGAAGCTGCATTGTTAGTGAGAGGAGGGACAGTGTAGCTGCTGCTGATTTAGTAGGGAAATCTATAGCTAGGCTAGTGCATTCAGTGTCCACTACAGTCCTGAAGGACTCATCTGTTCTCTGCTGTAAGGACCCTTTTTAGGGCTGCTTTTTTTTTTCCCTGTGTAATCTAATTGCAGTTGCCTGCCTGCCAGCGTGTGTGTCAGGCTCACAGCGTATACTGTGCCCACTTGCCCAGTGCCACCACTCATATCTGGTGTAACAGTAGTGTAGATTTAAAAAACAACAACACTTTTTTGACTGTGTTAAATAATAGCAGTCAGTTTCCTTCACACGTGTGCGTTTAAGTGCCTGCCTGCCAGGGCACAGTGTCCCCCCAGTGCAACTCATATCTGGTGTAACAGTAGTGTAGATTTAAAAAAAACAACACTTTTTTGACTGTGTTAAATAATAGCAGTCAGTTTCCTTCACACGTGTGCGTTTAAGTGCCTGCCTGCCAGGGCACAGTGTCACCCCAGTGCAACTCATATCTGGTGTAACAGTAGTGTAGATTTAAAAAAAACAACACTTTTTTGACTGTGTTAAATAATAGCAGTCAATTTCCTTCACACGTGTGCGTTTAAGTGCCTGCCTGCCAGGGCACAGTGTCACCCCAGTGCAACTCATATCTGGTGTAACAGTAGTGTAGATTTAAAAAAAAAAAAACACTTTTTTGACTGTGTTAAATAATAGCAGTCAGTATCCTTCACACGTGTGCATTTAAGTGCCTGCCTGCCAGGGCACAGTGTCACCCCATTGCAACTCATATCTGGTGTAACAGTAGTGTAGATTTAAAAAAAAACAACACTTTTTTGACTGTGTTAAATAATAGCAGTCAGTTTCCTTCACACGTGTGCGTTTAAGTGCCTGCCTGCCAGGGCACAGTGTCACCCCAGTGCAACTCATATGTGGTGTAACAGTAGTGTAGATTTAAAAAAAACAACACTTTTTTGACTGTGTTAAATAATAGCAGTCAGTTTCCTTCACACGTGTGCGTTTAAGTGCCTGCCTGCCAGGGCACATTGTCACCCCAGTGCAACTCATATCTGGTGTAAAAGTAGGGTAGATTTAAAAAAAATAACACTTTTTTGACTGTGTTAAATAATAGCAGTGAGTTTCCTTCACACATGTGCGTTTAAGTGCCTGCCTGCCAGGGCACAGTGTCCCCCCAGTGCAACTCATATCTGGTGTAACAGTAGTGTAGATTTAAAAAAAAAAAACACTTTTTTGACTGTGTTAAATAATAGCAGTCAGTTTCCTTCACACGTGTGCGTTTAAGTGCCTGCCTGTCAGGGCACAGTGTCACCCCGGTGCAACTCATATGTGGTGTAACAGTAGTGTAGATTTAAAAAAACAACACTTTTTTGACTGTGTTAAATAATAGCAGTCAGTTTCCTTCACACGTGTGCGTTTAAGTGCCTGCCTGCCAGGGCACAGTGTCACCCCAGTGCAACTCATATCTGGTGTTACAGTAGAGTAGATTTAAAAAAAAAAAAACACTTTTTTGACTGTGTTAAATAATAGCAGTCAGTTTCCTTCACACGTGTGCGTTTCAGTGCCCGCCTGCCAGGGCACAGTGTCACCCCAGTGCAACTCATATCTGGTGTAACAGTAGTGTACATTTAAAAAAAACAAACACTTTTTTGACTGTGTTAAATAATAGCAGTCAGTTTCCTTCACACGTGTGCGTTTCAGTGCCTGCCAGGGCACAGTGTCACACCAGTGCAACTCATATCTGGTGTAACAGTAGTGTACATTTAAAAAAAAAATATACAATTTTGACTGTAATAGATTGAATAGCAGTTAGTTGTCTTCAAGCGTGTGTCTCAGGCCTACAGCGTCTACTCTGCCAACTTCTGCCAGTGCACAGTGCCACTCATATCTGTTGTCACAGTAGCTTGCACGCATAGTACCACTAATCGAAAAAAAAATGACAGGGAGAGGCAGGCCACCCCGCAGGGGCCGTCGTGTTCGTGGTGCTGTGATTCCCTTTGGCCCTAGAATAATGCCCAGTGTTCAGAGGCCACGTACCCCAAACTCGAACATTTCTGACTCTGAGGACATAGTTGACTGGCTAGCACAGGACACCCAATCTTCTACAGCTTCCGCTCGGAACCTTGACGCACCATCCTCCTCCAACTTAGCTTCGGGCACCTCTCAAGTTACCACTCGCCCACCTACCGCCACCACCAACACTAGCACCACAGTCACTTCACTTGATCTGTCAGAGGAGTTATTTACACATCAGTTGGAAGAAATGAGTGATAGTGATGCGCAACCATTATTGCCAGAGGATGTAGATAACAGGGATATGTCTCAGTCAGGCAGCATTACACACATGGACGTACGGTGTGATGATGATGATGTTGTACCCGCTGCTGCTTCCTTTGTTGACTTGTCAGATAAAAGTGAAGCGGTTGATGATGACGATGCGTCCGTGGATGTCACGTGGGTGCCCGCTAGAAGAGAAGAAGAAGAGGGGGAAAGTTCAGATGGGGAGACAGAGAGGAGGAGGAGACGAGTTGGAAGGAGGGGGAAGTCGTCGCAAGGAGCTAGTGGCACAGTCAGACAGCATGCATTGGCACCCGGGGTCAGCCAGACAGCACGCCAATCAATGCATGCTGTTGCCACCACCAAAATGCCGTCATCGCAGAGCTCAGCAGTGTGGCATTTTTTTTGTGTGTCTGCCTCTGACAACAGCGATGCCATTTGCAACCTGTGCCAAAAGAAACTGAGTCGTGGGAAGTCCAACACCCACCTAGGTACAACTGCTTTGCGAAGGCACATGATCACACATCACAAACGCCTATGGGATCAACACATGAGTACAAGCAGCACACAAACTCAAAGTTGCCATCCTCCTCCTGGTGCAGCATCTTCAGCCACGTCAACCACTGCTGTCCTCCTTGCCCCATCTCAACCATCCGCCACTCCATGTCTCGCCTTCAGCAGTTCCTGCTCATCTGCCCAGAGTCAGGTGTCTGTCAAGGACATGTTTGAGCATAAGAAGCCAATGTCACAAAGTCACCCCCTTGCCCGGCATCTGACAGCTGGCTTGTATGAACTCTTAGCTCGCCAGCTTTTACCATACAAGCTGGTGGAGTCTAAGGCGTTCCAAAAATTTGTAGCTATTGGGACACCGCAGTGGAAGGTACCCGGCCAAAATTTCTTTGCACAAAAGGCAATCCCCAACCTGTACTCGATTGTGCAAAAGGAAGTAATGGCATGTCTGGCACACAGTGTTGGGGCAAGGATCCATCTGACCAATGATACCTGGTCTGCAAAGCATGGTCAGGGCAGGTATATCACCTACACTCTGCATTGGGTAAACCTGGTGATGGCTGCCAAGCATGGAATGCGTGGCTCTGCAGAGGAGTTGGTGACACCGCCACGACTTGTAGGCAGGCCTGCTGCCACCTCCTCTACTCCTCCTACTCCATCCTCTTCCATAACCTCCTCTTCTGCTGCTGAGTCTTACTCCACATCAACGGCACCCCCCCAGTTCCCCAGGTACTATTCCACATCCCGGATACGGCAGTGTCACGTCGTCTTGGGGTTGACTTGCCTGAAAGCAGAGAGTCACACCGGACCAGCACTCCTGTCCACCCTGAACGCACAGGTGGATCAGTAGCTGACTCCGCACCAACTGGAGATCAGTAAAGTTGTTAGTGACAACGGAAGAAATTTGCTGGCGGCATTGAAATTGGCAAGTTGACACATGTGCCGTGCATGGCACATGTATGTAATCTGATCGTACAACGCTTTGTGCATAAGTACCCAGGCTTACTGGACGTCCTGAAGCAGGCCCGGAAGGTGTGTGGCCATTTCAGGTGTTCCTACACGGCCATGGCGCACTTTTCAGATATCCAGCGGTGAAACAACATGCCAGTGAGGGGCTTGATTTGCGACAGCCCAACACGTTGGAATTCAACACTCCTAATGTTCGACCGCCTGATCCAACAAGAAAAAGCCGTTAACGACTATTTGTATGACCGGGGTGCTAGGACAGCCTCTGCGGAGCTGGGAATTTTGTTGCCACGTTACTGGAAGCTCATGTGCAATGCCTGTAGGCTCATGCATCCTTTTGAGGAGGTGACAAACCTAGTCAGTCGCACCGAAGGCACCATCAGCGACATCATACCATTTGTTTTCTTCCTGGAGCGTGCCCTGCGAAGAGTGCTGGATCAGGCCGTAGATGAGCGTGAAGAGGAAGAGGAAGAGTTGTGGTCACCATCACCACCAGAAACAGCCTTATCAGCATCGCTTGCTGGACCTGCAGCAACGCTGGAAGAGGATTGTGAAGAAGAGGAGTCACAGGAGGAATGTGGCTTTGAGGAGGAGGAAGACCAACCACAACAGGCATCCCAGGGTGCTCGTTGTCACCTATCTGGTACCTGTGGTGTTGTACGTGGCTGGGGGGAAGAAGATACCTTCAGTGAGATCACTGAGGACGAGGAACGGGACATGAGTAGCTCGGCATCCAACCTTGTGCAAATGGGGTCTTTCATGTTGTCGTGCCGGTTGAGGGACCCTCGTATAAAAAGGCTGAAGGAGAACAACCTGTACTGGGTGTCCAGGCTACTAGACCACCGGTATAAACATAAAGTGCCTGAAATGTTAACGAATTACCGCAAGTCGGAAAGGATGCAGCAAAATAAATTAAAAAGTATGCTTTAAAAGCAATGTTACCGAATTACCGCAAGTCGGAAAGGATGCAGCAAAGTAAATTAAAAAGTATGCTTTACACAGCGTATAAGGGTGATGTCACAGCACAACGGGAATCTAACAGGGGAAGAGGTGAAAGTAATCCTCCTCCTCCCACGACCACGCCGGCAACGACAGGACGCTGTACAGACGTGTTGTTGATGGAGGACATGCAGAGCTTTTTAAGTCCTACTAATCGCCACAGCCCTTCGGGGTCCACCCTCAGAGGACGACTCGAACGACAGGTAGCAGACTACCTCGCCTTAACTGCAGATATCGACACTCTGAGGAGCGATGAACCCCTTGACTACTGGGTGTGCAGGCTTGACCTGTGGCCTGAGCTATCCCAATTTGTGATAGAACTTCTGGCCTTCCCCGCTTCAAGTGTCCTGTCAGAAAGGACCTTCAGTGCAGCAGGAGGTATTGCAACTGAGAAGAGAAGTCGCCTAGGTCAAAAAAGGTCTAGATTACCTCACCTTTATTAAGATGAATGAGGGATGGATCCTGAAGGGACTGACAGTGGGCGATACATTCGACTAAAAAAGGCCTGATTAGATGAGCTGCCTTGGGCTAAAAGTGGTCCACACACTGCTGTATTTTATCTCTGAATGCCGGATGACTTATCCGCCACCAACTAGGGTTCAAGCCGCAATGTTTTAGGGCACTTTCTGCCTGGGAAACAAACATCAATTTTTCTGGCCGCTGCTACAGCAGCGGCTGCAACAATACCTAATTTTTCAGGCATGTGTACATGCCTAATTTTTCTGGCCTCTGGTGCTGCACTGTGGCTTCAAAAACCAAACCAAAAAAAAAGGCACATAACAGGGATTAAACTGATAGAAATAGTACAACTTAACACACCACTCCTATCTGGTGGCACATTAGATTGCACGAGCAGTGCCCCAAATTTGAAGTAGGAGGTCCGACCAAGCATCTTTTTCCATCTCCCGGTCCCTAAAATCGATGCCATATACATGTCCCCTGATAGGGGACGTAACAGGGATTAAACTGATAAGAATAGTACTACTTAACACAACACTCCTATCTGGTGGCACATTAGAATGCACGTGCAGTGCCCCAAATATGAAGTAGGAGGACCGACCAAGCATCTTTTTTCCATCTCCCGGTTCCTAAAATCAATGCCATATACACGTCCCCTGATAGGGGACGTAACAGGGATTAAACTGATAGGAATAGTACTACTTAACGCACCTTATAATAACGCAGAGAGAGGCAACACAGAGAGAGGAGTCTGAAGAAGAGGAGTCAGAGGAGGAAGGTGGCTTTGAGGAGGTGGAAGACCAAACACAGCAGGCGTCCCATGGGGGCTTGTTCTCACCTTTCAGGGACCCTTGGTGTTGTACGTGGCTGGGTGGAGGAAGAGACCTTCAATAACATCAGTGAGGACAAGGAACGGGACATGGCTAGCTTGGTATCCAACCTTGTGCAAATGAGGAGTTTGCAGTTGTGCAAATGGACTGTTTGCGGTTGTTTGCGGTGCGTTAAAGGGACAGTCTAGACCAAAATAAACTTTCAGGATTCAGATAGAGCATGTAATTTTATAATTTTAAACAATTTTCCAATTTACTTTTATCACCAATTTTGCTTTGTTCTCTTGGTATTCTTAGTTGAAAGCTTAACCTAGGAGGTTCATATGCTAATTTCTTAGACCTTGAAGCCCACCTCTTTCAGATTGCATTTTAACAGTTTTTCACCTCTAGAGGGTGTTAGTTCACGTATTTCATATAGATAACACTGTGCTCGTGCACAAGAAGTTATCTGGGACCAGGCACTGATTGGCTAGACTGCAAGTCTGTCAAAAGAACTGAAAAAAGGGGCAGTTTGCAGAGGCTTAGATACAAGATAATCACAGAGGTTAAAAGTATATTATTATAAATGTGTTAGTTATGCAAAACTGGGAAATGGGTAATAAAGGGATTATCTATCTTTTAAAACAATAAAAATTCTGGTGTAGACTGTCCCTTTAAACGGGGAGTTTGGTCTGTCACTGTGAAGCGGGCGTAACCCTTACACTACCTGATCAATACAACATCATACCTGATGTTTTAAAGCACGTTATTCCAAACAATTTAGGACTGTTAGGTGATTTATGCCCTTTATGGCTTAAAAACAGACTCTGCATCAACTATGTAATTTTCCATGGGAGTTTTGCCATGGATCCCCCTCCGGCATGCCACAGTCCTGGTGTTAGTACCCTTGAAACAACTTTTCCATCACTATTGCGGCCAGAAAGAGTCCATGTGGGTTTTAAAATTTGCCTGGCAATTGAAGTCTATGGCGGTTCGCCCGGTTCGCCCGGTTCACCCGTTCGCGAACAGTTGTGGAAGCTTGCGTCCGCCGTTCGCGAACGCAAAATTTTTGGTTTGTGACATCACTAGTTAAGAAGTTAGACAAATGCCACTGTAATGTTCTCAGACAGTTATGCTTAAGTAATGTGCAAAATGTGCAGAAATAGAATGTGGTTTAACCATTTACTTTTCTCTTTCAGCAAATGTCTAGGTTTAGCCCCAAACAGATATGTAGCAGGTCATAGCTAAAATGTGCAGATATAGAATGTTGTTTAACCATTTACTTGTCTCTTTCAGCAAATGTCTAGGTTTAGCTCCAAACAGATATGTAGCATGTCATAGCTAAAATGTGCAGATATAGAATGTTGTTTAACCATTTACTTGTCTCTTTCAGCAAATGTCTAGGTTTAGCTCCAAACAGATCGTTTTGGAACAATATTGCAGCAACATTGCTCAATC
The DNA here is from genome assembly GCF_027579735.1 of Bombina bombina. Lineage (NCBI taxonomy): Eukaryota > Metazoa > Chordata > Amphibia > Anura > Bombinatoridae > Bombina > Bombina bombina. The sequence continues at coordinate 964,180,890 of NC_069504.1, read as the reverse complement.
TGATTCTATGCCATATATATGCACATATTATAGAAAAGTATGCACTTTGAATCATGTTAGCGTGTCGCGTTTACTTAGTATTTGTTACGCATATGAACAAACATTAGGAAGATACACTGTATATGTTATATTTTACACTTTAACACTTTCATATTACGATGAACGCGTTTGCGAATTTTGGAGGCGCCAGTCATGATGCCCGTATACTCAGGCAGTCCTCACTCTGGCAACAGTTTCAGGACAGACAGTTTCCCCACGGGGGGCTCGTTGGTGAGTACTTGTGCACAGCATGGTTAAGAATAGTGATGTTGCTAATTGTTCGCCGGCGAATAGTTCCCGGCGAACATAGCATGTTTGCGTTCACCGCGGCGGGCGAACATATGCGATGTTCGATCCGCCCCCTATTCGTCATCATTGAGTAAACTTTGACCCTGTATCTCACAGTCTGCAGACACATTTCAGCCAATCAGCAGCAGACACTCCCTCCCAGACCCTCCCAGCTCCTGGACAGCAGCCATTTTAGATTCATTCTGATCCTGCATTCTTAGTGAGAGGAGGGATAGTGTAGCTGCTGCTGATTTTATAGGGAAATTGATAGCTAGGCTAGTGTATTCAGTGTCCACTACAGTCCTGAAGGACTCATCTGATCTCTGCTGTAAGGACAGCACCCCAAAAAGCCCTTTTTAGGGCTAGAACATGTCTTTTTTTTTTTTTTGCCTGTGTAATTTTGACTGTGAAACATCAGTCTGCTAGTGTCATCTAATTGCAGTTGCCTGCCTGCAGTGCCACCACTCATATCTGTTGTAACAGTAGTGTAAATGTAAAAAAAAAAAAACTTTTTTGACTGTGAAACATCAGTCCGCTTGTGTAATCTAATAGCAGTTGCCTGCCTGCCAGCGTGTGTGCCAGGCCCACTTGCCAACTAGTGCCACCACTCATATCTGTTGTAACAGTAGTGTAAATTTTGTAAAAAAAAAACTTTTTTGACTGTGAAACATCAGTCTGCTAGTGTAATCTAATTGCAGTTGCCTGCCTGCCAGCGTGTGTGCCAGGCCCACTTGCTAAGTGCCACCACTCATATCTGTTGTAACTTTTTTGACTGTGAAACATCAGTCTGCTAGTGTAATCTAATTGTAGTTGCCTGCCTGCCAGTGTGTGTGCCAGGCCCACTTGCCAACTAGTGCCACCACTCATATCTGTTGTAATAGTAGTGTAAATTTAAAAAAAATGGGGTCTTTCATGCTGTTGTGCCTGTTGAGGGGCCCTCTAATTGCAGTTGCCTGCCTGCCAGCGTGTGTGCCAGGCCCACTTGCTAAGTGCCACCACTCATATCTGTTGTAACAGTAGTGTAAATTTAAAAAAAAAAAACGTTTTTGACTGTGAAACATCAGTCTGCTAGTGTAATCTAATTGCAGTTGCCTGCCTGCCAGCGTGTGTGCCAGGCCCACTTGCCAACTAGTGCCACCACTGATATCTGTTGTAACAGTAGTGTAATTTTTAAAAAAAAAACGTTTTTGACTGTGAAACATCAGTCTGCTAGTGTAATCTAATTGCAGTTGCCTGCCTGCCAGCGTGTTTGCCAGGCCCACTTGCCAACTAGTGCCACCACTCATATCTGTTGTAACAGTAGTGTAAATTTTTTAAAAAAAAACTTTTTTGACTGTGAAACATCAGTCTGCTAGTGTAATCTAATTGTAGTTGCCTGCCTGCCAGCGTGTGTGCCAGGCCCACTTGCCAACTAGTGCCACCACTCATATCTGTTGTAACAGTAGTGTAAATTTTTTTAAAAATGGGGTCTTTCATGCTGTTGTGCCTGTTGAGGGGCCCTCGTATAAAAAAGCTGAAGGAGAACGACCTGTACTGAGTGTCCACGCTACTAGACCCCCGGTATAAGCATAAAGTGCCAGAAATTTTACCGAATTACAAGAAGTCGGAAAGGATGCAGCATTTCCAAAATAAATTAAAAAGTATGCTTTACACAGCGTATAAGGGTGATGTCACAGCACAACGTGAATCTAACAGGGGAAGAGCTATCCATTTATCTATCTATCTATCGTATCTATCAAATGTATATTGCATCTATTGATATATCTATCTATCTATCTATCTAATCTATGTATCTATGTATCTATCAAATCTATCTATCTCGTGGTTGTGCAAATGGACTGTTTGCAGTTGTTTGCGGTGCATTAAATGGGGAGTTTGGTCTGTCACTGTGAAGCGGGCGTAACCCTTACACTACCTGATCGATACAACATCATACCTGATGTTTTAAAGCACGTTATTCCAAACAATTTAGCAATGTTAGGTGATTTATGCCCTTTATGGATTAAAACCAGACTCTGCATCAACTATGTAATTTTCTGTGGGAGTTTTGCCATGGATCCCCCTCCGGCATGCCACAGTCCAGGTGTTAGTCCCCTTGAAACAACTTTTCCATCACTATTGTGGCCAGAAAGAGTCCCTGTGGGTTTTAAAATTCGCCTGCCTATTGAAGTCAATGGTGGTTCGCCCGGTTCGCGAACAGTTGCGGAAGTTCGAGTCCGCCGTTCGCCAACGGAAAATTTTCAATTTGCGACATCACTAGCCACCAATTGTGCATGTTCTCCCACTTAAGAAGATGAGAGAGGCCTGTAATTTTCATCATAGATATACCTCAACTATGAGAGACAAAATGTGGAAACAAATCCAGACAATCACATTGTCTGATTTGGAAATAATTTATTTGCAAATTATGGTGGAAAATAAGTATTTGGTCAATATCAAAAGTTAATCTCAATACTTTGTTATATATCCTTTGTTGGCAATGACAGAGGTCAAACATTTTCTGTAAGTCTTCACAAGGTTGTCACACACTGTTGCTGGTATGTTGGCCCATTCCTACATGCAGATCTCCTCTAGAGCAGTGATGTTTTGGGGCTGTCACTGGGCAACATGGACTTTCAACTCCCTCCAAAGGTTTTCTATGGGGTTGAGATCTGGAGACTGGCTAGGCCACTCCAGGACCTTGAAAAAAGATAAAAAACAGAGGCACCACCATGGCCTAGTACCACCAGAATAGAGATATATGAATACAAGTGAACATACTCACAAACATAAAGCACCCAATTGGTGCCAGTGAGGCAGGCTGGAACTTCACAGTAGTCCAGCTCACTGTTAACCCATGGCAGGGATCCGGTGAGAGTTTCTTAGAAGGTCTGTGGTGAGGTGCCTAGTAGAGATAAAAGGCAAACCAACATGGCCCAGTATCGTTTGAGCAAGGGGGAATGTGACCATAAGATTGTACTTACAGTATACAAAGCACCTCCAGGTGCAGTAACAGCAAACTGGAACCTCAAAGTCACCCAGTAGACTAAGCACAAGGATAATCACCCAGCTTCCAGCCATGAAGGATGTGTGAGTGGATAGACAGTGCAGTATTGCACCACAACTTGGTAGTAGTTCACTCCAGGACCTTGAAATTCTTCTTACGAAGCCACTCCTTCATTGCCCGGGCGGTGTGTTTGGGATCATTGTCATGCTGAAAGACCCAGCCACGTTTCATCTTCAATGCCCTTGCTGATGGAAGGAGGTTTGCACTCAAAATCTCACAATACATGGCCCCATTCATTCTTTCATGTACACGGATCAGTCGTTCTGTTCCCTGTGCAGAAAAACAGCCCCAAAGCATGATGTTGCCACCCCCATGCTTCACAGTAGGTATGGTGTTCTTTGGTTGCAACTCAGCATTCTCTCTCCTCCAAACACGACGAGTTGTGTTTCTACCAAACAGTTCTACTTTGATTTCATTTGACCATATGACATTCTCCCAATCTGCTTCTGGATCATCCAAATGCTCTCTATCATACTTCAGATGGGCCCGGACATGTACTGGTTTAAGCAGGGGGACACGTCTGGCACTGCAGGATCTGAGTCCCTGGCGGCGTAGTGTGTTACTGATGGTAGCCTTTGTTATGTTAGTCCCAGCTCTCTGCAGGTCATTCACTAGGTCCCCCTGTGTGGTTCTGGGATGTTTGCTCACCATTCTTGTGATCATTTTGACCCCACGGGGTGAGATCTTGCGTGGAGCCCCAGATTGAGGGAGATTATCAGTGGTCTTGTATGTCTTCAATTTTCTAATTATTGCTCCCACAGTTGATTTCTTCACACCAAGCTGCTTGCCTATTGCAGATTCAGTTTTCCCAGCTTGGTGCAGGTCTACAATTTTGTTTCTGGTGTCCTTCGACAGCTCTTTGGTCTTCACCATAGTGGAGTTTGGAGTGTGACTGTTTGAGGTTGTGGACAGGTGACTTTTATACTGATAACAAGTTCAAACAGGTGCCATTAATACAGGTAATGAGTGGAGGACAGAGGAGCCTCTTAAAGAAGAAGATACAGGTCTGTGAGAGCCAGAAATCTTGCTTGTTTGTAGGTGACCAAATACTTATTTTCCACCATAATATGCAAATAAATTCTTTCCAAATCAGACAATGTGATTGTCTGGATTTGTTTCCAGATTTTGTCTCTCATAGTTGAGGTATACCTATGATGAAAATTACAGGCCTCTCTCATCTTCTTAAGTGGGAGAATTTGCACAATTGATGGCTGACTAAATACTTTTTTGCCCCACTGTATGTAGCAGGTCATAGCTAAAATGTGGAGATATAGAATGTGGTTTAACCATTTACTTGTCTCTTTCAGCAAATGTCTAGGTTTAGCTCCAAACAGATAAGTAGCAGGTCGTAGCTGAAATGTACAGATATAGAATGTGGTTTAACCGTTTACTTGTCTCTTTCAGTAAATGTGTAGGTTTAGATCAAAACAGATATGTAGCAGGTCATAGATGAAATATGCAGATACAGAATGTGGTTTAACCATTGACTTGTCTCCTTCAGCAAATGTCTAGTTTTATATAAACAGATATGTAGCAAGTCATAGCCTTGACAATACTTTTAAAGGGATGTTGTAGCTCTTTAAACATAACTGACGTAGACGACAGTTTAGCAGTTTGAAAGACTCTGTAAAATCAGCAAAGTCACTAGCAGACCAATTAACATTTATTAAATATAGACGTTTTAGCTATGTTATGTAAACGTTTAACCTTAATTTAAATTTTATGGATTTTATGCAAGTTTCGTATACACAAATGCATTGTATAATTTTTTTTTTCTCTTAATGTTTCTTTTAATCTTATTATTTATCATATATTTATAATATTGAAATTTCGTAATGTTAATTATTTATAGGTGAGTTGGGTTACATGAGCCGGAATTGGCTCATTATGCCTCAACGTAACCCCACCGACGAGGCACAGAAACGCTATAATCAGGCGCACAGGTGAACTAGGGCTGTAGTTGAACAGATGTTTGGGCTCCTCAAAATGCACTTTCAATGTCTGGATAGGTCTGGACAATGAGTCATGATATTTATTTAAGAACAAAGGAATACATACAATATTAACATTCTTGATTCTAAGAAATTACATTGAACAATGTTACCCGTCTATTGATTAAAATTAAACTTTGAAATGTTTTAATAAACATTAACTAATGTGACTGGATAATATTTACTTTCATAATATTAAAAAAATATATATTTCATCTGTCAAATGTAAAAAAATTAGCTTAATATTTAATGGATGCCGTATATTACATATGCATTACATTCCCATAAATTCTTAAGAAAAGTCTACATGCCAAATGTAGTCATAGCACCCCTAAGAGGTATGTGTATGTAAGTTACAAAGATATGAATCCATGAACCATTAAGTAACGGCCAATCAGAATTCATCACACAAACATGACGAGTCAGAATGGCCTCACAGACATGCTAACAAAATTAAATTATTTTATCCAATGAGATGTACAGACACCATGTCCCATGGTGTATCTCATGTTTACTTCCCCATATAAAAGTACATTTCACATAGCCATTTTTGTCAGTTCGCTAAAGTCTGTTTGGCAACATGCTGCTTCCCAGGTTCATCACCAAGGAGAGTGCGGCACTAGTCTACACCATCAAGGAGTTTTATCCGCAGCTTTATAGGGGTCAGAGGAGGAAGATGACTGGGACAGTAAAATATGCCATCTGGGCATCTGTCACTCTATCAGTTAATGGGGTGTCAGACATCCAGAGGACCCCCTTGCAAATGTGTAGGAGATTCAGAGATATGAGTTTGCATCTGCGGAAGAAAGTCTGCCTCATGAGGGATTGGACTTGTGCCCATCAGAGAGGTGAGGATCCGGGCCCTCCCCCACGGAAACTAGTCCTTCTTGATCTCCGTTTCCCCTCCACATTTGCAAGCGTGCGATACTTGCCCCCCTCCCAGCCCCCAGCTGATGCCCATGAGACTCCCGACCCCGAGGCCAGTGCCCCTGAAATCAGTGACCTGGGAGCAAGCAGAACAGAGGCTGAACCATGTAGAGATCAGACTTCATATAATATTTTAATATTTGAGTATACATTTAAGTAATGTGTATACATTCATATCTCCAACATATCTCAAATATACAACAGACGTTAACTAGGATGAAATACATATGAATTTAGATTTGTCAAACATCATATAGGAAGAATGCTATTGATTGTGCAATGAGGAATATCCATCACAGAGATTAAATGGAAGTGCGCATCCGTGAACTCCATATCCTTGGCAATTTTATCAATTGCATATCGATTGCTATATAACTTTAAAATATTATTTAGCATCATTAAATATTTAAAACAATTACATTAGAATATCAAGATTAAAAATACAATTTCTATACTATGAATCTAAAGTTAAATAATGGCAGATACATGTCTAACAATTGATATCAATGCAAGAATACATAACATGACTCAAAGGGACAGTCAACAACATACATTATTTTTTAATTAAATAAACATGATCCCTTTATTTCTAAATCCATTTTTATTGATAAAATAACATTTATTATAAAATAATTTTAAACTCTGTGATTAACTTGTATCTAAGCCATTGCAGACTGACCCATCATGAATTTATTTTTGACAGGCTTGCATTTAGCCAATCAGTGCCCTCCTCCTTGTAAATCCATGGGCGTGGTCACAATGTTATCTGAGTGGCACACATGAATACGCTCTCTAGTTTTTAAAAATTGAAAATTCATTTAACTAATCTTATCATTTCAAGGATATTGATAGTTGCATATGACCAGAATTAGTTTTAGATTTAAACAGAGAATACCAAGAGAACAAACACAATTTGATGTTACAAGTGAAGTTTCGATATTGTAACAATTGCATTCCCTATGTAATTTTTGAAGGTTGGATTCCGAATAAAATTTCTCTAACATAACAGGCACACTTCATATTATAAGAAAATAACATGTGAGACTACCTGGGATTATGATAAAAGTCATGATAGCAACATAAGTACAAAAGAAAATCAAATCTCAATATTTTTCAAGTTAAATATATAAATCAAAATAAGAATTGGAATAAAAAGATTCTATTATTTGATTCAGTGTCCATTTAACACATGAGGTCATTGATTCAACCATCTTGTTTGATAGTGCCTTGATAAATGGATCAAACAGAGATGTAAAACATTGCATTTAATCAAAATTATAAATCATTCAGAAACATATACCATTTTCAGAATAGCTGTTATTAAGTTATCACTTTATGGCAAATACAAACTAGGAACTCATCTCTGCTCATTTATACATACATTTTACAAAACAATGAACTCACATGCATATTTAAGAATATGTTTTACCTTGTCAAAATTTAAAAATATGTCTGATTGTTCATGTCAAAGTTATGATTTCTACTATTGAGATCCAATCTTGATTTACTATTTTACAGATATGGATGTTGGTGCTGGACCCTCAACCTCAGGTTTTTACCAGTCAGGTATGTCTCATTATAATTCACTATTGGCTTACACGTATGTACATATCATTGTCTAATACATTCACATTGATCTATATGAACATGGATCCTATAATTAAATGTAAAGTGTATTTAAAATGAAAATGTCATGATTCAAATATATAATTCCATATTAAGCAAAATTTGAATTTACTCATATTCTAAGATATTCTTCCTAATCCTGCTATCTTTATTTGAATGTAATAATATGGGTTGGGACATTTTTGATTCAGCACATGGGTAGTTCTTTACAGTTGTTGGCTACATTTAGACAACAATCTTAAATTGGTACACAGGTGCTGAATATAAAATTACACATCTCATACACTCAATCAAAATTAAACTTTCATTATTCAGAAAAGCATGCCATTGTAAGCAACTTTCCAATGTACTTCCATTAACAAAATGTGCACTGTATTTTTATATTTAAACTTTTTTAGTCACCAGCTCCTACTGAGCATGTGAAAGAATAAGTGTGTATGCATTTGTGAATGGCTGATTGCTGTCACATGGTACTTGTATGCATTTGTGATTGGCTAATGGCTGTCACATGGTACAGGGGGAGTGGAAAGAGACATAACTTTTAAAATTGTGAGAAAAAAAAATCTACTACTCATTTGAAGTTTAGACTAAGTGCTATTGCATTGTCTTGTTATCTTGCATTTGTTGATTATGCAAATCTATTGTGTTAACTGGTCCTTTAATCTTATAATTAAGATATTAAGAGAATGAAAAGTGTTCAAAGTGTTAATTGTCTGTCTGGATTGATTAGGAAAATCTATATTTGGAAATGTTCGATAGATGAATATGATAAGAGTCGGATGTATAATCTTTTAAAAAATCCATCTCTGGATCACTTCCGCTAGCCATATCGGATCCGTCCCCTGTGCCTGCAGGAATGCGCACGGGGTGGAGGGGTGTGTGCTCACGCGCACCCACAATCTGCACTATATGCATGATTCAAGTCTTGGTGGGTGCGGGTGTTGAGAGAGGGAGGGGGAAATCGTCTTTTAAAAAATGGATCTGGGAGAGTGGGAGGGGGTATTAAGGGGGGCAGCTACACTACAGAAAAATAAAAAAATTATATAAATACACATTATTTTGAAAAGTGGGTACTGGCAGCCAGCAACCAGTACTCAAAATGGCACTGAATAGTGAGAGGGGGAGGGTTAGAGAGCTGTTTGGGGGGGCTCAGGAGGTTGGGTGGTAAGGGGGGATCCTAAACTGCAGAAAATATATAATTTAATTTTTTTTTTTTTTTTTAAACAAACACAAACTTTTTTTTTTTTTTATACTGGCAGACTTTCTTCCAGTACTTAAGAAGGCAGGGACATTTGTGGGATGGGGGAGGGAAGAGAGCTGTTTGAGAGGGATCAGGGGGTGGGATGCTGATCTCTACACTAAAGCTAAAATTAACCCTTCAAGCTCCCTACAAGCTACCTAATTAACCCCGTCACTGCTGGGCATAATACAAGTGGGGTGCGCAGCGGCATTCAGGGGTCTTCTAATTACCAAAAAGTAATGCCAAAGCCATAAATGTCTGCTATTTCTGAACAAAGGGAATCTCAGAAAAGTATTTACAACCATTTGTGACATAATTGCACAAGCTGTTTGTAAATCATTTCAGTGAGAAACCAAAAGTTAGTGAAAAAGTTAATGATTTTTTTTTAATTTGATCGCATTTGGCAGTGAAATAGTGGCATGAAATATACCAAAATGGGCCTAGATCAAAACTTTGGGTTGACCACTACACTACATTAAAGCTAAAATTAACCCTACAAGCTCCATACAAGCTACCTAATTAACCCCCCCCCCCCCCCCACTGCTGGGCATAATACAAGTGTGGTGCACAGTGGCATTTAACGGCCTTCTAATTATTAAAAAGTAATGCCAAAGCCATAAATGTCTGCTATTTCTGAACAAAGGGGATCCCAGAGAAGCATTTACAACTATTTGTCCCATAATTGCACGAGCTGTTTGTAAATCATTTCAGTGAGAGACCTAAAGTTTGTGAAAAAGTTAGTAAGAAAGTGAAAATTTTTTTTTATTTGACTGCTTTTGGCGGTGAAAGGGTGGCATGAAATATACCAAAATGGGCCTAGATCAATATTTTGGGTGTCTACTAAAAAATATATATACATGTGAAGGGTTATTTAGGGATTCCTGACAGATATCAAGGTTAAAATGTAACTTATGCAAATTTTGAAAAAAAAAAAAAATGCTTTGGAAATAGCAAAGTGCTACTTGTACTTATTGCCCTATAACTTGCAAAAAAGCAAAGCACATGTAAACATTGGGTATTTCAAAACTCAGGACAAAATAGATGTGTAAGATTTTGGGGGTCCAAGTTAGAAAAAGTGTGTTTTTTTCAATTTTTTCTTCATATTTTATATATTTTTATAGTAAATTATATGATATGATAAAAATAATGGTATCTTTAGAAAATCCATTTAATGGCAAGAGAAACAATATATAATATTTATGGGTACAATTAATGAGTAAGAGGAAAATTACAGCTAAACACAAACAGAAATGTAAAAATAGCCCTGGTCCTTAAGGGTAAGAAATTGAAAAATGGCCTTGTCCTTAAAGGGACATGAAACCCACATTTTGTTTCTTTCATGATTCAGAAAGAGCATGTGATTTTAAACAACTTTCTAATTTACTTCTATGATCTAATTTGCTTCATTCTCTTGATATCCTTTGCTGAAAAGCATATCTAGATAGCATCAGTAGCTGCTGATTGGTTGCTGCACATAGATGCTTTGTGTGATTGGCTCACCCATGTGCATTACTATATCTTCAACAAAGGATATCTAAAGAATGAAGCAAATTAGATAATAGAAGTAAATTGGAATGTTGTTTAAAATTGTATTCTCTACCTTAATCATGACAGAAACATTTTGGGTTTAGTTTCCCTTTAAGGGGTTAAATTGCATGCTCCATCTGAATAATGCAATTCAATAATTAGGTTCAGTATCTCTCTAATTCAACATTATTGTGTGTAATTGAGCACCAGTAACATATGTTTGAAATATTAGATTATTAACATGTACACAACATATTATGTTTTACTGGATGTTATATGTGTGATGGAGGAGAATGTGGTTCCCTTGGGGTCTGATGGTATGTCAAAAATATTTATTCCAACATGTATGTAACGTGTATTTTAGTGAAAATAATTATTTTTATACAAATACAATCTACACCTTGCTCCTGTTAAAAAATACTTTCACATTTTTGTTTTAAAATACATTACTGAACCCCTTTCTATGTCATGCAGCAGGAACATCAAAATTTTATATTTTAATTTTGTAGGTATAAATTGACATGGGTGACATCATGATGTCACATGCATATTACATCCAATCCCACAATAATTATATTATTATTGTACAGACTGTCATTGCTATCCATCTGATTGCCTAGATGCAGACCATCTCATGATGTGATCAGTGGTCTGAGATTGTCAGCCATTTCTAAGTATACATAAAACATAATCATGTTTAAATTCCTTGCCTTAAAGGGACACTGAACCCAATTTTTTTCTTTCTTGATTCAGATAGAGCATGCAACTTTTTAATTTACTCTTATTTTACTATTGTATTCATTCTCTTGCTATCTTTATTTGAAAAAGAAGGCATCTAAGCTAAGGAGCCAGACAATATTTGGTTCACCCTAAGCAGCACATGTTTATTGGTGGGTGAATTTATCCACCAATCAGCAAGAAGAACCCAGGTTGTTCACCAAAAATGAGCCGGCATCTAAACTTACATTCTTGCTTTTCAAATAAAGATACCAAGAGAATGAAGAGAATTTAATAGGAGTAAATGAGAAAGTTGCTTAAAATTGCATGCTCTATCGTAATCACGAAAGAAAAAAATTGGGTTCAGTGTCACTTTAATTTCATGATGCATGGTCTGTAAAGTGTGCACTAGTATTTTTGTATATTGCTCTCAAGTTTGATTTTAACATGATTTATGTGTAGACTGTCCATTACCTTGATTGAAATCCTATGTAGAGTACCCATTTATATTTGTTCATATGACACACTTCCATATTATCCAATTAATGGACACTCATAAGTCAATCCACGGGCAAGTGTCTAAAAGTATTCTATGTTGGGCACATTAAATAAAGCACTCTAGAAATGATCCAATGACAAGCACATCACATAAGATACAGACCTCTATGGCTTTTCAATATCAAATGCATCCATGGGTACTGATATAGTGTATATAATCAAAAAGAGAAATGTGATATTCTAAATTCATAAAAATGAACACATAGGGGCCTATTTATCAAGCTCCGTATGGAGCCCTGTGTTTGAAGCCCGTGTTTCTGGCAAGCCTTCAGGCTCACCAGAGACACAAGTTATGGAGCAGCGATCTAAAGAACGCTGCTCCATAACCTGTCCGCCTGCTCTGAGGAGGCGGACAGCAATCGCCAGAAACCAACCCGAATACGATCGGGTTGATTGACACCCCCTGTTAGCGGCCAATTGGCCGCGAATCTGTATGGGGTGGCGTTGCACCAGCAGTTCACAAGAACTGCTGGTGCAATGCTGAATGCGGAGAGCGTAATACTGTCCGCATTACGCAATGTCTGTCGGACATGATCCACTGATCGGATCATGTCGGACAGACATTTGATAAATAGGCCCCATAATGCGGACTTTGCAACATATGCTTTTAAATGTATGGCTCAAACGTTCAAGAAAAAGTACCAGTGAGCAAACAGAGTTTTAACGATAAATTTAAACAGATTCTAAATGATACCTTCTTCAAATCAATTAAGACCTTTAAACAAAGTCATTATTGTTACCTTGTCAAATTTGGAGCAAATAACATTAATTACATATTTCAAATGATGAAGATTATTAATTTGAAATGTAAATAATATATTTGTATATAATATATGTATTTAAATAATTGTATTATATATTTCAGATGGACCATCCACTTCTGGGCATCACCCTGCCACACCTTCCCCCCCTCCCCCCCTCTGCACCCCGCTCTTCCCGTCATTCCTGTCCTGCCCCTTACAAAGCTGTATCACCTGTCATTCTGTGCTCTCCCGTCATACCCTTCATGCTCCTACCCAACCTCAGCCACCTGCTCATGTCCGTCCTTCCCCTCATGCCCCTGCCCCACCAGTGCCTGCCCCACCTGTCCAGATCCCACCTATGCCTACCCCACCTGTCCAGGCCCCACCTTGCCCCATCCTCCCCACCAACTCCTTTTCCACGATCCTCCCCTTCCTCTACCTGTGTATCCTGTTCTTCTTCCCAGCCACAGATGTAAGTATCATTCAAAATAAACATTAGACCATACATTCTTAAAGGGACATTATACTGAGCTAATTATACCAAAATGTAATTTTAATTGAAATATTTATTTAGAAAACTTTATTTCTGATTTGAATGTAAATGTTTCATATTTACATTCTTGAAAATGATCATCAACATGTTTTTCCAAAAATGATATTGGATAGATTTTGCATATCAATTATGTAAATATGCATTTTCTTTGCTTTTTATTTGATCGCAGCCCCTTTCCCTGTGTGTCATAAACTGAAGAAATAATTATTTATCTATATAGTTATTATTTTAGATTATATCTAAATGGTTTAGCTATGAAGAACATATTTAATGTGTAATTCTTTTTCTATATAGTATATTTTCTTCTAAACATTTATAGGGTACTTTTTAATATCTAATTTTGTTTTACTCAAAATACACATATAATATATTTGAAGCAGACTATAATCAGGATGTTGACAGCACATATGTATATTCCAATTCTCATGAAATCTTATTGTAGTAGTAGAACATACAAAATCACTGTGTGTAATGCACACATATTTAATATAAATAATCTCTTTCTATGATGTTTTATTATCTTTAATTATCAAACTATATATTGCTATATGTAACATATAATGTATAAAAAATAAACATGTTTGTGATGTATATAGTAGCATTATTTCTATCTTAAACCTTGATGCTTCCTAAAATATGTCCTAATCTTACTATTCTAATGAAATAAATATTTATTAACAACAATAGATTATATTTCACATATTACATTTTCACATTATTATGTAATCTAGCATTTCATTATGTTAAAATGTGTATTACATAGAACAAACATGCTTGCTATTTAACAATATAGCACATGCTATTTTTTAAATAGAAATTTAATTTTTATTGACATGGAAAGGTGTAAATTCTGTAATTTGATTGGATTACGTTGTTCCGCAATATTGGATGTGCCATGTTGCATAAGACGTCACATGCAAAGGTGTAAATTCCGTAATTTGATTGTATCACGTTGTTCCACTATATTTTATGTGCCATGTTGCGTAAGACATCACATGCAAAGGTGTGAATTCAGTAATTTGATTGGATCAAGTTGTTCCGCGATATTGGATGCGCCATGTTGGCGAATGAGAACACAAGTTCAAAACCATGATTTTCTGAGTTTATAGATTGTGTCAATCTTTGACATTGTTGAAACATTGATGAAAAGATCTAAAATATTTTGACTGATGGCTGTCTCATGGAAGAAACGAAATAAGCCAATGTGTTTTTGTATGGATAATGTATGGATAATGTGAAAGAGCAATGTGTAGTTCTCGCCGCCAGCAGGGAGGTGTCAATCAACCCGATCATACTCGATCGGGTTGAATTCCGGCAATTCCTGTCTGCCTCATCAGAGCAGGCGGACAGGGTTATGGAGCAGCGGTCTTTAGACCGCTGCTTCATAACTGGTGTTTCTGGCGAGTCTGAAGACTCGCCAGAAACACGGGCCCACAAGCTCCATACGGAGCTTGATAAATGGTCCCCTCGGTCTTTAACATACTTAGAATTAAAAAAAAAGAGAATAGGCGCTCTGATGGCACAGTATTTCTATTCAGGTGGAATCACATAGCATTCAATCACATAGCATTCAAGCTTTAGAGATATACTGTAGTCCCAAAGGTAATACATTATACTTAGTGCAAATCAAGCAGGCTGGTTACATTTGTAGCTCCCAAGCTAGCTAACTCTTGTAAATCCAAACAGTCACTGAAATGCAGAAAAAAAAGAGGAAGCAGAGTGGCACAGTATTTCTATTCAGGTGGAATCATCAGTCATGCAGTAATCATGCTATAGAGATATACTCACACAGTTATTGCACTATACTAAGTACCAGAGTTCACCAGCTGGGAGAGTACACATACATTTAGCCTGCTTGTGCCATTGGAGCTCCTCCTCTCTTTATTGTATTCTAGTGACTGGTGTATTTTCCTTTGGGAGAGCTGACCATTGCATTACTTTGGGAAACTATCAATGGTTGCTTGGAGATTCAGTGGTTCCTTTGTGAAGTGGACCGGTTTCATATTGAGACTTTTGATTTGTTTTGTGTCTTTAACATACTTATCCTACAGAGGGTTGTAATGAGCTATTTTGTAGCGTTTAAACTTTTTTCTTGCAGTCCAAAGGCTTATCAGCGCTAACAGTATTAAGGCAAGCTAACTGCCTTAAGAATATTTATTTTACAATTGTAAACTGATTAGGAAAACCCATACTCCAATAATTGGTAACTTAAAACTATATTATAATTGTATCTGTAATTGATCTGAGTTGATTTATATTATATGTTTGCCCCTGTTGCTGTGGTCGTACACTATAAATAAAATTGGTGTACATGTACCATGTGTGTACAGTTTAGAGAGAAGAGCAGCCAACAGGGCAGCAGAGCAGAGTAAAGCTTAGGAAAGGATCAACGTATTCACAATTTTGTTTTCCGGCTGTGAATATATCTAAAATGCGCGCAACTGCTATCAGGTCTGACAGCAAAGTGTGCAGACAAGATATTACCTGTGGGGAGGAGGATGTTAGAACATGGGTTTGCGTGCAGAATAGATTCAGTAAAATATAAAAAAATTGTGCAGGCTCCTTTGACTCCACTAATCAGCGCATCACGTGACCAACCTTTTATTTTTGCAACGCGCGTTACAACATGGCTGCTCCCAGTCAAACAGATGGGCTGTGGTTTGGATGCTAAACTTAATCATATTAAATTATCTAAAAAAAAGACCAGATCCTGCTAATAAAATAAGGACTGTCTTTGTAGCAGTATAAACTTTAATAATATTATAGTAATTTGTGAAATGGCAAGGTGTTTAGGGTCCCTTTAAGTAGTGTATTTCTGAGAAAAAATATTTTATTCAATTATGATTAAAGGTTTCCAAGCTTAAGGGGTGGCAAACATAAAAACCTTAGGTAGAGGAAGTTTAAACTACTTAATTAGTGATATAAATCAAGAGGGATGCCATTTCATTACAGTTCATTTCAAGATATATTTTGAGTGGCCATTCACTATTGTTTAGAAAATGGCAGATTTCAAGTGTGTATTATCTCCGAGCAACAGGTAGCTAGTCAGTTTTAACTATAGTTATACTCGCTGGTGTGTTTCAAAGATAAGTGTTTTATGTTTCAATTCCAACACAATGCTGCATTTGTGCACATTGCTATCCATTTGTCTTCTACTGCTGTTTTAAGCTCTTTCTAGCAACCAGTGCACTCGTGTGACCTTTATAACGTAGCTGAAAATAAGCAACATGTATTTCCACACAATACACAAAAAACCTTATGAATAAAAACACAAAAATATATGCTAGTACCTTGTTATTCATGGTAATAGGGTAAATGTAAAAAGTTAATAGGCCCATTAACCTTCCAAATTGGAAAGTATCTTATGAGGCAGAGCTACCAGACTTTTATTGGTTAACAAATGTGTATCTTTTATATATTGTTCATGTATATTATATGACTCATACTTCTAAAATTCTTTATAAATATAGTGTAAACAATATTCTGTATTGACTTTCTTTAGATGGTGACTAAAAACCTAAACTACATAAAAGTTATATCTTTTTAGAATAATGAATTGCATTATATTTGGAAATTGTGTGGAAACAGACTTTGCTTTTGCATATAACTAAAAACAATTCAAATAAAATATATAACTGCCATACATTCTTTGCAGTTTATATGATGGACCTCTCTTAGTGGATATTCAACATAGATCAACTTTAGCCATAGTGGTTACAATGTGTTCTGTAGTACATTTTATGAAACATCACCATTTCTAAAAGTTAAAGTGAATGTAAATTTTGATGCTAAAGTGCCTGGTTTTTTAAAACTTCGATTAGGCACTTTAATTCATCAACATTTACATTTCACTCCTGTTGTGAAAAAAACTTACCTTTTAATCTTCGCAGCAGCTCCAGCTTCCTCCACCTGTTTCAAAGCCTCTTCCTGGGTCTAAAATGAAGCATCCGGCTTCCTCCAATCACAGTGTTGAATCAGACACTGATTCCCCCTGGGGGGGAAGCTGTGATTGGAGGATGATCTATCAATCATTTCTGACATTAGAAATGGCTTGTGAGACCGGGGGAAGCTGGAGCTGCTGTGAAGATTAAAAGGTAAGTTTTTTTTCACAACAGGAGTGAAATGTAAATTATGATGAATTAAAATGCCCCTGTTTTTAATCGAAGTTTTAAAAACCAGGCACTTTAGCATCAAAATTTACATTCACTTTAATTATATCATATTCCTACTTTATAGTCCTGTATTTGTAAAAAAAAACACATCTTCTTTTACAGTGAATATTTTAGTAATATTACTTATTCTGGAAATAAATCTATAACTTGCTTTAACTGTCATTGGTTTGTACTTTCAACCATATCCATTTTTTTAATTAATGACTTGTAACTGGTGACTACATCTATATGGCCCAGTTTAGTCGAGTCGAGTGTTATCATCATTGTTGTTGTGTAATATATAACTCTTTAATACCACTTATATATTTGTTTCTGCTATAACAAAAAGAATGGTTAATATTTATAGCATGAGGGGTATTATGTTGTGGGCATGCTGAAGCCACTGATTTTTATGAGGGACTGCATTAAAATTGTTTATGTCAGATAACACAAATATGCATAGCTGATTGATCAAAAAAGTACTGTTCAGGTAATGGAGTTTTTCATTTATTTCTATAAATGAAAATGAAAAATTAAGATATTTTTTTAAGATGTATTAATAGGAATTTCATTTATCCCTTTTTCATAATCTTCTATCAGTTTATTTTTTTTCCCTCAAGGTGATGTTTCCACCTTCATCCAATCTGCTTTTCAGCTATACATCATGGATGATGTCTCATCTCATCTCTCTTTATTCTATGCCATAAGGCTGCAAAGTGGATTGGATAGAGGTAAAAGCTTAAAGGGCCACTGTAAGTAAATATTTTCTATGCCTGTTACTAACTAACTACCCCAAATACGCTTTTTATCACTAGCATTTCATTAACATATCTCTACCGTATATCAGAAATCTTGTCTGCAAATTTAATTGTTTTCCAAACCCACTCCGTGGGTATCCTTTGCTCTGTACCAATCCGTTTACAATACCTAGGTTTCAAAATGGCACTTTAAACACAGTTATTGGTTTAAGTATTTTGAACATGCAGTGCTGAAAATAGTGGGCAGGATAACGTGACATCATCGGCTAATAAAAGATATAACTTTTAGAACGTTATGAAACTTCGTTTTGGAGAAAATATAGGTCAGTAGGTTTTAATTAATGTTTATTAACTTTAATATGTTAGTTGTTTAGCTTAAAAATTATAACAGAAAGTAATCCTTTAATCTCAAGGGGAAAAAAAAATACATTTGTAGAGGGCTGCTGGAAAGGTAGTACTCTAACTGATAGACGGTAATAAAAAATGGATTTTGCAAATCTTAAAAAAAAAGATAAATGAAAGTCCTATTAAAATAAAAGCAAAATTTATGTTTACCTGATAAATGTATTTCTTTCTTGACACGGTGAGTCCACGGATCATCATCAATTACTGTTGGGGGAATATCACTCCTGGTGAGCAGGAGGAGGCAAAGAGCACCACAGCAAAGCTGTTAAGTATCACTTCCCTTCCCACAAACCCCAGTCATTCTCTTTGCCTGCGGTGCAAGGAGGAGGTGAAGTTGTAACTTTACCATCACTTTAAATAAGATTCCACTTTTTAGACAATTTGTATTACTAGCCCAATAAACACACTACTACCATTTAAAATACAGGGTTACTAATGTTATATATGATAGTGTTTAACAATGCTGCTCCATCAATCCTTATTAGTTTGATGCAATCAGATGTATTATTAATTAGTACATCTGCTATTTACTAATCTTTTCCCCAAAAGTTATTGTTGGGAGTTTACCATGTTTTTTTTAATATTGATGCTGAATCTCATGTACACCTATTTACCTCTAATGACAACTCACACTTAGACTTAAGGATAGGATTATCCTCACTAATGTTTTCAACTTTTAGATTGTGCACTATATTCATTGAGCATACCCCACTCATTACATATCCCTCATGACACCCAATCTCTTTATACTTTCACATAATGTAAGAGGGTTAATCTCGGAAAGTAAACACCGAACAGCAATGACCCAATACACCAGTATCTGGGCAAACATAATCTTCCTGCAAGAGACTCACTTAGTCAAAGCACATATCCCTAAACACTGGGCCAAACATTTTAAAACTCATTTCTACGCCACAGCCGGTAAGAAAAAAAAAGAGTCTCCATTCTAATCCACAACTCGATACATTTTAAACACAAATCCACTATTGCAGATACAGATGGCAGATATTTAATAGTTAAATTCAAGATACAGACATAACTCTCTGTAATCTCTATACCCCTAATGAAAACCAACATACTTTCTTTGCACACATATCTCATCTTCTTACTCAATGGTCACAAACCAAGATCATACTGGCAGGAGATTTTAGTATCACAATGTACCCAATAACTCTAAAACAAGGCGATCCGCTTACCCATAAAAATCTCCTACACAATCGCACGCATAATCACATCCATAGGGGATTCTCTAGCTCCTCACACTTTACTAGATTCTTGGCCAGTACTTAATGGTATCACTAACAACACAACATACTACTCTCCAGCTCACAAGTCATATATCAGATTAGACTATATATAATCCTACACCCATTGCTACTTTCTTCCCCCATACTTAAGAACAAGAACATAGACATTTGACCCATGCCTCTTAAAAGACCCACTAACTCAGACTAAAATATTACAACACTTAACAGACTATTGGGAATTAGACTCTGACTCAACATCTAACCCAATTCATATATGGGCTGAACATAAAGCTTACATACAAGGAATTCTTATACAAAATAAGGCCCTCTACATTAAACAGAGAAAAACAGAGAACAACACTATTAGCCAAGCTTTATCAGGAAATAGAATCCCTAGAGAAACAACATAACCTCACAAAACAAGACTCAGTCTTATGAACACTTCAAAGAAAAATAAATTCCTTGGCTGAAATATTAACTCAACAAGCCACAAGAACCCTTGATAAATTAAAGGTAAACTATTTTATATATGCTAACAAACCAGATAAGTTTATGGCACACAAAATTAGAGAGAGATGTAGGGCCTCCAAAATATCCTGCATACAACAATCCACAGTGACCTCCCACCCACAGTCCATAGTGGACACCTTTGCTAACTACTACAGAGAGCTCTATGATGGTAAGAAAATTAATCATAATTCTCAAACTGACATCACCACCAAAGACTTCTTGACAGAGGCCCAACTAAATCATATCTCAGAAGGCGACAGAGAGATCCTTAATGCCCGTATAACAAACGCAGAAGTCATTAGTGCAGTAAAAGATCTTAAACCAGGTAAAGTCCCTGGCCCAGACGGATTCTCAGCTGAATATTACAAATTATTTAAATCCACCTTAATCCCTCATTTAACTACATTTTGTAACCATATTATGGAAGGTCAAACGGTCCCCTCAGAACTACTTCAAGCCAAAATTGTGGTCACAAATCAAGATCTTAAAATATTCACCAAGCATCTAGCCAATCGTTTGAAACATATTCAACCATCACTATTACACCACAATCAAGTGGGCTTTGTTAAGGGTAGGGAGGCGCCTGACAATATCAGACATATGATTAATATCATACACTACCTAAATTAGACTAAAATGCCTTCTCTACTCCTTTCTTTGGATGCAGAGAAGGTGTCTGGAGTTTTATGTTATCAGTACTTCACCACATGAAATTTGCTGGATCCTTTATTGAAGCCCTCAAAGCAATCTATTCCACACCTGGAGCCCAAGTATCCTCTGCAGGATATAAATCTAAAATCTTCCCCATTCTTAATGGAACAAGGGTTGCCCCCTTTCCCCTTTGTTGTTTTCCCTATGCATTGAATCCTTAGCAACTAGAATTATACAATACCCGGATGTATCAGACATCAAGATACCAGACTAGGAATATAAACTAACCTTATTTGCCGATGACATCCTACTAACGATAACAGAACCACTAATCTCTCTCCCTAATCTATAGTAGAGAAATTCTCTACAATATCTGGTTACCAGATAAATCTTGATAAATGTGAAGCACTACCTATAGCACTACCCCCCTACTCACAGAAAACTATTGAGATACATTTTGAAATGAAATGGGCCAAACACTCTCTTAAATATCTGAGGATTCACTTAACTTCACAAGTTGAACAACTTTATAAGCATAATTATACACCAGTATTTAAGGACATTAGAAGAGATATCCAGAAATGGAAATGTTATACATTCTCCTAGTTGGTTAGGACATTTTAGCAATAAAAATGAACATACTTCCCCATCTTCTTTACTTGTACAGAACCCTACCGATCAAAATTCTGATATCAAACCTAAATTTCCTACAATCAGAACTCCAGGCATATATAAGTGGGGCAAAGATTACTAGAATCACAAACTCAATCTTGAACAGACAAAGAGAAATAGGGGGAATAGGGGTCCCTAACCTTATAGATTACTACTGAGCTTCCAGGTTGGCTCAAACTACTCTACTAAATAGACCAGCCAGAGATATTCTCTGGACAACACTGGAAACAGACCTAAGGGGGTGGGAGTTAAGGGGGTGGGAGTACCCCGATGCAATACTCTGGGACAAACATCACTCTATCAGGAGGCCTAACCATTATAGACCACCCTCCACAGACCCCATCACACATATTTGGACTTCACTGGAGGCTAATAAAACACTGTTACCCACCAACACTCTAATGATGCCAATTCAATACCTTCTCAACCGAGAATTTTACAAACAAGTGAGCAAGTCGGAAAATAAAGGATTATACAGGGTAGCTGACCTCCTGGAGAATGGAAAGATTCTGACTTCCCCTTTAAATACAAATTAAATTGGATCCTCTAACAATCCAATGGTACATTTACCTTCAAAAATCATCCCTACATAAATACCTTAACTCCCTACCCACTTATGCTACCACAACCTTAGAAGTTATATGCAAATCAATAGAAAGACCAAAACAAACTCTCTCTAAACTATATATCGCCATACAGACTCTTTCCAATCACACTAAATCCTCAGCCATATTAAACTGGGAAAAGGACCTAAACATTACTTTAGAGAAGGAGACCTGGGATAATATTTTTAGATCAGCTACAAAAGGGCTACTAAGTGTAGACTTACGGGAAAATACTTTCAAAACTATGTATCAATGGTACATAACCCCTCTTAGAACCTCACATATATCTACAAATAGTTCTATAAATTGTTACAGAGGCTGTGGAGATTTGGGTACCTACCGACATTTGTGGTGGGAATGTCAAGAGGAATGTATAATTTGGGAATCCCTATCATCCCTACTTAGCAACATCCTAGAAGAAAATATCCTGCATTCTATCTTACAAACTTTACTGCATGAACCAATTAGAAAATTTATTAAACACATAAACACAATTATTACAATAGTATGTCCAGTAACTAGAATATGTATAGCAAAGTACTGAAAAACAGGGGTACCCTCATAGGCTGAAATTAATAATAAAATCTCATATACTTACACAATGTACGAATTGGCAGCAGGAATACTAATATGGAGAACAACAACAAGATTTGGTTCAGTAAGATTCTCAAAAACAGCTCAAGAAGCAACTAATTGGGAAATGACCTGTAATTAAAGTACTTTTCCAGACCGATATACCTATCTGTAATACTTCTTCTATTTGTCATATTAGGCAGTACCACGGTATTTGTCATATACTATAATTTCCTATTCTCCTATCTGTGGTAGTAACAGAAACTATTCAGACACTTCCTAAGATGCCTTAAGATTTTACTACAGAAATGATAAGATATATTTACATGTATGTGGTTATGTTTTATTATATATGATGGTAAAAATGATCTTAATAAAAGATTTAAATATAAAATTCATGGTTACACTATTTATATTTTGGTTCTGTAAAATGCTTTGGTTAAACATTTTAATGAACTTGCCTGAGTGCAAAATTCTGTGCCAAGTGTTGAAAATTATACTCCACTTGTAATTTAGGCCTATGTGTGCCATTGACAGTACCAAAATTACTAGTATTTAACGGACACAATTAATACTTGGTAGCAACCATTTACATTTTCACCAAAATACTGGTAGTGAATAATATCTTCTTTTATTGAAAAAAATTAATGCAATAAACATTTAAAAATATCTTTGCTTTTACTTAGCAAAAAATATACATGATTTCCTACAATGAAATGCAATTTAAATGCTCTTATCACAAATAGATACCGAAGACTCTCTCGCCATTTCCATAGACACAACAAAGCATATACATCATTTCTAATTATAAAGAAAATAGTACGGTCTTTGCCCATGAATTCTGAAACATCATCTCACATAAGAAGATTTTTATGTCTTAGATAAAAATTGAAGAACCATAGAAGGTGTGCTCATAGAAACTCCCATACTGTTCATTTGAAGAAACTGATGGAAAAAATACAGCACAATCTATTTTTTATGGCTTTATTTTGAGCAATCCATTGTATAAAAATGCATTTGAATAGCTGTTGAAATGCTAAATAAATCAATGAAAGAGGTAAGCCAAACAGAAAGGATTTAGATCAAGGTAACACTAGCAGTATCTTTGAAAGATGAAACAATCAAAATGGAAAATGAATGCATGGCCTAAGGAATATTAGTTTTCAGTTAAATTGTCTTAAATACACATATAACATGCAAATACTTTCATAGCATGTTGAAAGTGACAGGGAAATGTGATAAAGAGGGTTAGAGCTAGTAAATAATTTTGCATTTCACATTTAACACTCTTTTTACTGTAGGCTGTTTCAGTCTTGAATTCTGAAAAGGTAACTGATGTTTTTAATAAAAGAAAATATGTTTGTTTTTGCCATAACCCAGTTGACAAAAAATAAGCAACTCTGTTCCCACACAAACATGGACTAAACTAAGCTTTACTATGTTAGAAATAATAAAAAATAAATTGTGTGACATATTGAATCAGAAGATAAAATAGAGATGACAGCTGAAAGGTGGAACATGTGGTAGATTATATATATATATATATAGATATATATAGATAGATAAATAGATAGATGATATAGACAGACAGACAGACAGACAGACAGACAGACAGACAGACAGACAGACAGACAGACAGACAGACAGACAGACAGACAGACAGATAGATAGATAGATAGATAGATAGATAGATAGATAGATAGATAGATAGATAGATATCCAGATTGGTTTGCACACTTTCAATTAGTTTTCAGTCGTAGTCAGCAATTTTCATAATTTTACAGATGACTCCAACATATATTCCTAATTTCAGCAAAAACATTTATTTTCAACATTTCGGGCCTTGCCAAGATAATAAATGACAAAAATGTGAAGACATTTATACATTACAAACCAAATATGCCCCACCCACATACCAGGTGTATCCTAGGTGAAAATAAATTTCTGTTGTACTACGTCCCTGCCCTCTAGTGGAAACTATATATAATGCAAAATACTTTTTGGCTCCATCAGGTAAACTTCCTGCTGCTGTTTCCTTCATTTTTCTTACTGGAAGAGACGTAATATAATGAGAACAGAATAATAATATATTGTATTAGTTACATATATATACATATTTATTTACAAAAATATTTACATAAACATCCATCTAGTATGTGGCAAATTAGATGTTAAGTCGGTTGTTAATTTCCTGTTCTGATATTCATGTTATTAAATTTCACAGAAAACAGGACAGCAACAAATAAGTATTTAAACTCCTGGGATTTACTGTGTCAAGTTCTAGGATCCACCTAACTTCCCTTTGTAATAGTATCTCTTTCCTATTACAGACCTCTCCTGGGTAGTGGGACATGGTCTATAGGACAGCACCTTAGACTTGACACACAATGCCCATACTCAAGAAAGTGCTTGGCTACATGTTGATCTGATTCACCATTTTCTAAAGCTGATCTTATGCTAGACCTATGTACAGCTATCCTTTATTTGAGCATACATTCAGTCTTACCAATGTAGATGTCACCACATTGGCATTTGATGAGGTAGACCACGTATTTTGATTCACAATTCAGGGCATACTTTATATGATATCTTTTTCCTGTATGGCTGTGTGTGAAAGTGTCAACCAAAATAAGGTTATCACACGTTACACAGTCATGACACTTGTACACCCCTGGTTTTCTCTGTAGAAAATGTTGCTTACGATATTCATATTTTTATTTACAGTGTCAGTCTGCACTAAGATTTCCCTTATAGATCTTCCTTTTATATAGGAAAATATAGGGATTTCCTTGACTATAGTGTAGAGCTTTCTATCAGCCTGGAGGATTCCCCAGTTATCACAGATGGCGTTCCTCATCTTCCAGCTATCAGTAGTGTAGTTAGTAACAAAAAATAACCTGTCACTAAACTTTCTCTTCAGCATAGTTCTCTCTGTGTGTAAGACCTGTTCTTTACTCTCAGTGAGAAGTTCATCTGGATATCCCTGCTGTGAGAACCTTTCACCCTTCTCATCTTTTGCCATATCTAATTCCTCTCCCTTGGAGGTTAGATCCACAGCCTTCAACATCTGGGCCCTTGGCATTGATTTAAGAAGATGCTGTGGGTGAAAGCTCTCAAATTTCACTATGGTGTTTCTGTCTGTGGGTTTTCTTTTTTTTCAGATTAAATCTTTTATTAAAGGGACACTGTACCCAAAAAAATTATTTCGCGATTCAGATTGAGCATGACATTTTAAGCAACTTTCTAATTTACTCCTATTATCAAATTTTCTTCTTTCTCTTGGTATCTTTATTTGAAATGCAAGAATGTAAGTTTAGATGCCGGCCCATTTTTGGTGAACAACCTGGGTTGTCCTTGCTGATTGGTGGATAAATTCATCCACCAATAAAAAAGTGCTGTCCAGAGTACTGAAACCAAAAGAAAACTTAGATACCTTCTTTTTCAAATAATGATAGCAAGAGAACGAAGAAAAATTGATAATAGGAGTAAATTAGAAAGTTGCTTAAAATTGCATGCTCTTTCTGAATTACAAAAGAAAATTTTTGGGTTCAGTGTTCCTTTAAGGATCATTAGAAATATAATAAATGCAAGAATCTCATTACAGAGAATACATTGTGATCATTTACAGAATCAATAGAAAACAGTGACATAACACGAATTTGTATTAACAGAACAGTTTGGAAAACAGTGTCACATATCAAGTCAACATTTAGTTAAATGAAATCCTCATTTTAAGTATTTATGCAACAGAATACAAGTAGCTATTATTATGGCCCTTCAAGACAGCTGAACCGTAAAGAAATCTTGCTAGCTACTAGGGAGACCCTTATTGTTTAACATATAGCTTAACTTAGAGTCTCACGGGATACCTAATAGATAAAGAAGTATAATAGGATAATGTGCTCACAGTCTAGGCATGCAGAAGCCCCAAGTACAATGAAGGTCTCAAGTTTTATTGTAAATGGAGTAGAAGTGGGGGAAAGGGGGAAATTTTTTCAGCGGATAAGCACTGCTAAGTATATATAGTTATCGTATAATTACAATATTATATAATATCGTAAGAGATAGTAATAGTCAAATGGCATAACAAAATATAGGAAGGAGGGGAGGTTATCAACTGAAGAGACTAACTAGTAATGAAAGAGGGAATAAAATATAGACTAAAATATGTAGTATTCATTCTCTGTCTACTTATATAGTCTAGTTTTTTGGGGGTAGAGAGGGCATTGTATGGAATAAGGTACTGTATGTTGCAGTATACATATACATAAATGGGGATGGCTCTCATGCCATAGTATGTATTGCTTGTATTATAGAACCCAAACACCCATACAGAGTTATTGAGATAAAAGCCTCTTACTTTGGTGTACAGGCCTAAAATTGAAGGATAACATATATTGTTTAGCAGACTAGGATAACCACATAACAACGTGGTACATAAAAGCAGGTAGCAATAATCAATACATCTATCTACCGTAATAGTGTGCTAAAAACCTGATGATATGCATAAAAACATTAGTGATATTAGTCCCTGATTGAATATATACATATATTGGTAAAATATCCGGGGTCCTAGACAGGCGCTATGAGGCTATTAAATAGTGACGTTTCATACTGAGAAAAACATTAAAGGAACAACAGTACTAAATGAAGAGATCTGGCTTAGAGATATTGGCTAGTTAGACATTACATATAAAAAATGAAGTGTACTATTAAAGTCACGCCATGCTGTCTCAGCCGCTGACAGCACAGCCACAATGTCCATCATGTTAGTACAACCAGACACTGCAGTGTGCAACGGGCAAATCCAGGAGGAACAAGAAGCCATGTCATATGCAAAAATATAAGACAAACACAAATATATATCTGCTAGGGTAAAGTCTGCCGTGTATAATAGCATAATAACTGGAAAACAGTGGAGACAAAGTAAAAAAAGCATAACAATTAAATGAAAGGGTACTGTCTACTAATGGTATGGGATCACAATAACTACGCTGCATGTTTTATCTGGGCTATTTAAAGCACAATAGTGTCCAAAACAGATGAAGATTATTTTCCCACTCTGGTCTTTAGGAGGGTAACAAGAGGAACCATTTTAGAGAGGTTAGTCCCAGATTTGCAAAAATCTGCCACTGAAGTCTTACATCTCATCCAGAAGCCTTCCAAATACAAGCAGTTGGTGGAGAGAGCAGTAGTGTAAGTGTTCCATGCAGGTACTTTACTCACAAGTACCATGATTTCCATGGATCAAAGCCCATGTGCAATTTGTAACTTACTTATAAGTTGCGAAGGTAGCTGATCAGCGGATCTAATTGGTGCAGTTGAGATAAAGTAAGTGCTCTGTGCGATCTTAATATCATTGCATGAGTTAGCTGAGAATTCAGTTAGCTGCTCAGGTATCGTTGGAGCACTTGAGTCAAGGGTAGTAATCTGCAGATTCTTTCTCTCCTCATGCTCTCTCAATCCTGCTGCTTTGTCCTATGAACGTAGTGTCTGCAGTAGGCTGTCGAAGCAAACACACATCTGCTGTTCTAGGCCCTCCAGTAACATTTGCACCTCTTGGTAAATGGTTTGTCGATCCATGATGAAAAGCGTGCAAAGTACAGCATCTAGGATCTAAGATAGTGCCTCGCATCTCTGCTGTAGGTACTCCATTGAAGTATAGGTTCTTCTTCAGTGTTTTGGAAGGTTTGCGGGAATTTTGATGTATTGATGAAGTAGTTAGAGGCTTACAGATGCCTTATATTGCTCATAGAAGGTAACTGTTTAGTTAAAATGAGCAATATATGAAATAAAATGTAGGACCTCTAGAAGTATACGTCTCGCTGCTTTGGCTGTTGGCTCCGCCCCTCCTGTCTGTGGGTTTTATATACACCCTGGTCTCAATTCTGCCATCCTCATTGTATAGCTCCACATCAAGGAATTCTATTTTACTAGAATCCCATTTAGGCACAAATCTGATGTTATTAATCAGATTATTCAGGGTTTCCACCAATTCACCCAGAAGTTTCTGCTCCCCTTGCCACAGGAAGAACACATCATCAATGAACCTGCAGTATTTTTTGCTGAATTGCTGGAAGCAAGGATTTTTAAGAATATACCTCTGTTCATAAAAATGCATATATATATTTGCATAACTTAGTGCTACTCATGAGCCCATTGCCATCCCAATGCACTGCAAATATATATATATATATATATATATATATATATATATATATATATACATATATCATTTTCAAATTTATAATATTTTTTTTTTTTAAAGGCTTTATTTAACACTTTAACATACACGGGTAGATTACGAGTTTTGCGGTATGAGGGGTGTGGTGCTAACGTACAGTTTTTTCTCACCGCTCACTTCCCTACAGCGCTGGTATTACGATTTCCCCATAGACATCAATGGGGAGAGCTGGCACAATTTCCCCATAGACATCAATGGGGAGAGCTGGCTGAGAAAAAACAACTTTAATAAAGCAGCGTAAAACTCAGTAACGCAGCCCTATTGTTTCCTATGGGAAACTAAATTTATGTTTACAGCTAACACCCTTACATGAAGCCCGAGTCTAAACACCCCTAATCTTACACTTATTAACCCCTAGTCTGCCGCCCCCGACATCGCTGACACCTACATTATATTTATTAACCCCTAATCTGCCGCTACGGACATCGCGGTCACCTACATTATACTTATGAACCCCTAATCTGCTGTCCCCAACATTGCCGACACATACACATTATATTTATTAACCCATAATCTCCCTCCCCCATTGTCGCCACAACCTACATAATGTTATTAACCCCTAATCTGCTGCCCCCAATGTCGCTGCTACTATAATAAATTTATTAACCCCTAAAGTCTAACCATAACCCTAACACCCCCTAACTTAAATATAATTTAAATAAATCTAAATAAAAATTCCTATCAACTAAATTATTCCTATTTAAAACTAAATACTTACCTATAAAATAAACCCTAAACTAGTTACAATATAACTAATAGTTAAATTGAAGCTAGCTTAGGGTTTATTTTTATTTTACAGGCAAGTTTGTATTTATTTTAACTAGGTAGAATGGTTACTAAATAGTTATTAACTATTTAATACCTACCTAGCTAAAATAAATACAAATTGACCTGTAAAATAAAACCTAACCTAAGTTACACTAACACTTAACACTACACTACAATTAAATAACTTACATAAATTAAATACAATTAAAAATATTAAATACAATTAGCTAAATTACGGAACCCCCCCCACTAAATTACAGAAAATAAAAAGCAAATTACAAGATCTTTAAAATAATTACACCTGATCTAAGAGCCATATCAAAATTAAAAAGCCCCCCAAAATAAAAAAAAACCTTAGCCTAAACTAAATTACCAATAGCCCATAAAAGGGCCTTTTTTGGGACATTGCCCCAAAGAAATCAGCTCATTTACCTATAAAAAAAATACAAACAACCCCCCAACAGTAAAACCCACCACCCACACAACCAACCCCCCAAATAAAACCCTAACTAAAAAACCTAAGCGCCCCATTGCCCTGAAAAGGGCATTTGGATGACCATTGCCCTTAAATGGGCATTTAGCTCTATTGCTGCCCAAAGCCCTAACCTAAAAATAAAACCCACCCAATACACCCTTAAAAAATCTTAACACTAACCCCCGAAGATTCACTTACCGGGAGAAGTCTTCATCCAAGCGGCAAGATGTCCTCAACTAAGCCGGCAGAAGTGGTCCTCCAGATGGGCAGAAGTGGTCCTCCAGACAGGCAGAAGTCTTCATCCAGACGGCATCTTCTATCTTCATCCTTCCGAAGAGGAGCGGCTCCATCATCAAGACATCGGCGCAGAGCATCCTCTTCCAACTAAGTCTTCTTGCTGAATGAATATCTCTTTAAGTGATGTCATTCAAGATGGCGTCCCTTAGATTCCGATTGGCTGATAGAATTCTATCAGCCAATCGGAATTAAGGTAGAAAAAATCCTATTGGCTGATGCAATTAGCTAATAGGATTGAGCTTGCATTCTATTGGCTGATTGGAACAGCCAATAGAATGCGAGCTCAATCCTATTGGCTGATTGGATCATCCAAAAGGATTGAAGTTCAATCCTATTGGCTGATTGCATCAGCCAATAGGATTTTTTCTACCTTAAAGGGACACTGAACCCACATTTTTTCTTTTGTGATTCTGATTTTGTTTTAAGCAACTTTCTAAATTTACTCCTATTATCAATTTTTCTTTGTTCTCTTGCTATCTTTATTTGAAAAAGAAGGCAGTTAAGCTTTTTGTTTGGTTCAACACACTTTTTTATTGGTGGAGGAATTTATCCACCAATCAGCAAGAACAACCCAGATTGTTCACCAAAAATGGGCCGGCATTTAAACTTAAATTCTTGCATTTCAAATAAAGATACCAAGAGAATTAAGAAAATTTGATAATAGGAGTGAATTAGAAAGTTGCTTAAAAATCCATGCTCTATCGGAATCACGAAAGAAAAAAATTGGGCTCAGTGTCCCTTTAATTCTGATTGGCTGATAGAATTCTATCAGCCAATCGGAATCTAAGGGACGCCATCTTGGATGACGTCACTTAAAGAGATATTGTGACGTTGGAAGAGGATGCGCCGCGCCGGATGTCTTGAAGATGGAGCCATGCCGCGTCGGATGGATGAAGATAGAAGATTCCGTCTGGATGAAGACTTCTGCCCGTCTGGAGGACCACTTCTGCCGGTTTCATTGAGGAAATCTTGCCGCTTGGATGAAGACTTTTCCCGGTAAGTGAATCTTCGGGGGTTAGTGTTAGGATTTTTGAAGGCTGTATTAGGTGGGTTTTATTTTTAGGTTAGGACTTTAAGCAGCAATGCTAAATGCCTTTTTAAGGGCAATGCCCATCCAAATGCCCATTTCAGGGCAATGGGGAGCTTAGGTTTTTTTTAGTTAGGGTTTTATTTGGGGGGTTGGTTGTGTGGGTGGTGGGTTTTACTGTTGGGGGGGTTGTTTGCATTTTTTTTACAGGTAAAAGAGCTGATTTCTTTGTTGCAATGCCCTGCAAAAGGCCCTTTTAATGGCTATTGGTAATTTAGTTTAGGCAAGGGTTTTTTTTATTTGGGGGGGGGGGCTTTTTTATATTGATAGGGCTCTTAGATTAGGTGTAATTAGTTTAAATATCTTGTAATTTGTTTTTTATTTTCTGTAATTTAGTGGGTTTTCTTTGTAATTTAGCTAATTGTATTTAATTGATTTAATTGTATTTTATTTAAAGGGACAGTCTACACCAAATTTTTTCTTATTTAAAAAGATAGATAATCCCTTTATTACCCATTCCCTGTTTTTGCATAACCAACACCGTTATATTAATATGATTTTTACCTCTGTGATTACCTTGTATCTAAGCCTTTGCAGACAACCTCCTTATCTAAGTGCCTTTGACAGACATGCAGTGTAGTCAATCAGTGAAGACTCCTAAATAACTTCACTGGAGTGAGCACAATGTTATCTATATGACACATGTGAACTAGCACAGTCTAACTGTGAAAAACTTTCAAAATGCTCTGAGCTAGGAGGCGGTTTTCAACTGTTTAGAAATCAGTTTGTGCCTAGCTAGGTTTAGCTTTTCAAAAATACCACCAAGGGAACAAAGCAAATTTGATGATAAAAGTAAATTGGAAAGTTGTTTAAAATTGCATACCCTACCCAATGAATTCTATCAAATATTAGATTCTTCTATCACATCGTATCTAACTTTGCTATATAACGATATATAGAGGGAAAAGAACCTTCAGCTAATTTTACAGCATCTCATACTTCTTTAACATTGAAACCAAGAAAGGATCCAACAAAAAAAGAATCCTACAGACCTATCGCATTGCTTAACATAGACTACAAAATCTTGACATCTATATTAGCACACAGGTTACAAGTTATTTTGCCATCTATCATTAACATGGATCAAGTAGGCTTCATACAGAATAGAAACTCAGCTGCTAAAATACGTGAACTTTTCCTTGTTATTGATTGTTTTGAATCTTTAAAGACCCAGAGGATGGCGGTGGGAGAGGGCATCCCTGACAAGGTAGTAATATCTGTTGATGCAGAAAAAGCCTTTGACTCAATTCACCATGATCACCTTTTGTTTACGCTAGATAAATTTGGTATTAGGAAAAATTTTGCTAGGTTTATAACAAATTTATACCAAAATGCTTCCACGAAATTAGTAGTTAATGGTTATTTATCACCGGACATAAAGTTACACCGAGGTACCAGGCAGGGATGCCCTCTCTCCCCGTTGTTGTTTGACATATCTATCGAACCCCTTGTCATTTCAATAAGACAACAACTTGATGGCATAAAGATAGGCAAAAAGGAGTTAAAGATTGCTTTGTATGCGGACGACGTCCTTATATATATGTCCAACACAAAAAAAATATACCCAAGTTAAATTATATAATACATCAGTTTGGATCCTTCTCAGGGTATAAAGTTAATAATACAAAATCTGAGTTATTTTGGATTACTCGTGCAGTAGACTCTCTGGCAAACATACCATTTTCCATAGCTCAGACCTCCTTCTGCTACCTAGGTATCAATATTTTGTCTACCCCAGATACTTGGTATTCTCTGAATATTACGCCTTTACTAAAAAAAATTAAGAATACACTTAAAAATTGGCAAAGTCTTCCTCTTTCTTTATCGGGACGGATAGCAGCTTAGAAAATGATGATTCTGCCCAAACTTCTATATATCTTACAAAATATTCCCCTCTTTATTAAGAAAAAAGATGTTGATCACCTGAACTCTATTCTCAGATTATTTATTTTGCAGAGTAGAAAACCCAGAATATCCCTTTTCAAGCTATCACTTCCGGTGAAGTTTGGTGGTCTGGCACTACCAGACATACGGGCTTATAATCAAGCTTTTTTATCACGTCAGTTATAGATTGGATATTTTTCCAGAATTATGTAACAGACAATGAACTTGAGAAAAATATATTGCACCCTTTTCATCCACTGGCACTTATACATTGTGATACTAACAGGATATCGTCTGAAATAAAGAAATTAAAGGCAATATATAATCTAATTCTTGCCTGGAAAAAAACTTGCAAGTTATTAGAGGTGGATTATCATGTTTCTAGATATATACCATTTCTGGGTAATCCACAATTCCAAGCAGGACTTCAAACAAGAGAATATACAGAATTGGAAGCATTAGGACTTAAATATGTATATCAGATTCTAGATTTTGAAAGACTATGTATTAAATCATTTGATTCCTTGAGATTAGAATTTAATTTACCCCATAAGAATTTCTTCGCATATTTGCAGGCACGACATTATGCCTTAAAGCTTGTTCACGATTATAAATGGGACTGGTCCTTGAAAAAGGTTGGCGATTGGCTGACCATTGCTAAAACTGGTAATATGTCAATTACCCCAGGATATTCATTTATGGTATCAGTGAAGGGCTTAAATAATTTAGACAGAATTCACAATAAATGGGCTATCTTGATCAATCAAACACTTGATCCCCGAATACCCTATAAATCAATACAAGAAGCTGCTCGTGTGACTCTCTCCTCTACATGGAGGGAATCCCATCTTAAATTATTATATATGTCATATTTCACTCCAAAGAAGGGCTCTAAATATAAGAATTCTAGTTTTGCTTGTTGTCCAAAATGTTCCCTTCCGACAGCAGATCTTCGACACATGTTATGGGCTTGTCCAAAAATTAGGAACTTCTGGCTGAAACTACAATACTGGTTAAATAAGATAGTAAGCCCCACTTCGGTGATTTTTTTATTTAAAACTATAGTTTTTTTATTTCATACAGGGGATAATCTAGGCAATAATAAAAAAATTATCAATATGACCATATTAGCTGGAAGGTACCTTATTTTCAGAAAATGGAAACTAAGATCCATTCCTAGTATAACTGAAATTAAAAATTATTTAAAGAAACAGTATATTCTTGAACAAATAGATACCAATCCAGATAATGAACAAGAAATTAGGGAATTGTTCATAAAATGGCCCCTCTTTATTAAGGATATGACACCAAGTGAAATTGATTATATGATCTTCCCTTTTAAAAATTCAGAATTAATTGAACTTGGTATATGGTGATGCAAAATGGGCAGAGATTGAGGGGGGGGGGGGGGGAGAGGGGATATTCCTTTAATCCCCCTTTTTTTTTCTCTTTCTTTTTTCCCTTCCCTATTTTTTTAGGTTGTTGTCTATTGTGGTCTGTGGTCGGGGACCATACAGGGTATAGACTATAAAAAATGGAAAAAATACAATTCAGATACAGCAAAATGTGTTAATGGTATTTACCTTGTTATTTAATTGTTATATTGAAATGTTTTTTTCTTGTTTTTAAATAGGAAATATTGTTGAAAGTTTACTTATTGTTATGAAATAAGCTGTAATTCTGAACTGGAATAAAATAAAATTTAAAAAAATTGCATACCCTATCTGAATCATGAAAGTTTAGTTTTGACTTTACTGTCCCTTTAAGTAAGTTATTTAATTGTAGTGTTAGGTGTTAGTGTAACTTAGGTTAGGTTTTATTTTACAGGTCAATTTGTATTTATTTTAGCTTGGTAGTTATTAAATAGTTAATAACTATTTAGTAACTATTCTACCTAGTTAAAATAAATACAAACTTGCCTGTAAAATAAAAATAAACCCTAAACTAGATACAATGTAACTATTAGATACATTTGTAGCTAGCTTAGGGTTTATTTTAAAGGTAAGTATTTAGTTTTAAATAGGAATTATTTAGGTAATGATAGGAATTTTATTTAGATATATTTTAATTATATTTAAGTTAGGGGGTGTTAAGTTTAGGGTTAGACTTAGGTTTAGGGGTTAATAAATATAGTATAGTGGCGGCGACGTTGGGGACGGCAGATTAGGGGTTAAAAATATAATGTAGGTGTCGGCGATGTTAGGGGCATCAGATTATGGGTTAATAATATTTAACTAGTGTTTGCGAGGCGGGAGTGCAGCGGTTTAGGGGTTAATATGTTTATTATAGTGGAGGCGATGACCGGAGCGGCAGAGTAGGGGTTAATAATTTCATTTTAGTGTGTGCGATGCGGGTGAGCCTCGGTTTAGGGGTTAATAAGTAGTTTATGGGTGTTAGTGTACTTTTTAGCATTTTAGTTATGAGTTTTATGCTATGGCTTTGTAGTGTAGAACTCATAACTACTGACTTTAAAATGTGTTAGGAATCTTGGCGGTAGAGGGTGTACCGCTCACTTTTTGGCCTCCCAGGCATTCTTGTAATACCAGCGTAAGTAGGTTTGCGGTAAGGTAAAAAAAGTGTGCGGTGCCCCTATAACTGCAAGACTCTTAATACCAGGGGGCGTAAAAAAAGCAGCGTTAGGACCTGTTAACATTGCTTTTTCACCTTACCGCAAAACTCGTAATCTAGGCGACAGATAATTAACAAATAAAAATCAATATAGATAAACAGCACAAAGCATAATGAGTCAAATTTAACTGGTATTCCCCAGGTATCTTAACTTATATTTAAAATATTAAAGTTCATGATAGCCCACGAAAAAAAACCCTGTAAGTTTCCATGAGATCCGTTGCCGTCATCTTCTAGTAACTTTTCCTTAACAATAATAGCGCATATTAATTAGGGATATAAGGTGTATATAAAGCCTAATGAAAAATAACTCTGGGTTTTTGTAATCGTAAAAAAAAAATGGAACTAATATAGCATCTTCAGCAACATACGGCGAGATTATGAGTTCTGCGTTAGCCTTAAAAAGCAGCGTTAAGGGGTCCTAATGCTGCTTTTTATCTAACGCTGGTATTACGAGTCAGGCAGGAAAGGGTCTACCGCTCACTTTCTTTCCGTGACTCGAGGCTACCACAAATCCCCTTACATCAATTGCGTATCCTATCTTTTCTATGGGATTTGCTTAACGCTGGTATTACGAGTCTTGGAAGAAATGAGCGGTAGACCGTCTACCGACAAGACTCCAACCGCAAAAAAAGTCAGTAGTTAAGAGCTTTATGGGCTAACGCCGGAACATAAAACTCTTAACTACAATGCTACAAAGAACACTAACACCCATAAACTACCTATGAACCCCTTAACCGAGGCCCCCCCACATCACAAACCCTATAATATAAATTTTTAACCCCTAATCTTCCGACCAGGCATCGCCGGCACCTACATTATCCCTATGAACCCCTAATCTGCTGCCCCTAACATCGCTGACACCTATATTATATTTATTAACCCCTAATCTGCCCCCCTACCCCTAATCTGCCGACCGGACATCGCCGCCAATATAATAAATGTATTAACCCCTAAACCGCCACACTCCTGCCTAGCAAACACTATAATAAATTTTATTAACCCCTAATCTGCTCTCCCTAACATCGCCGCCACCTACCTACAATTATTGACCCCTAATCTCCCGACCCCAACGTTGCTGCTACTATAATTTATGAACCCCTAAACCTAAGTCTAACCCTAACACCCCCCTAAGTTAAATATAATTTAAATTAAACAAAATAAATTTACTATAATGAAAAAAATATTCCTATTTAAAACTAAATACTTACCTATAAAATAAACCCTAATATAGCTACAATATAACTAATAGTTGCATTGTAGCTATTTTAGGATTTATATTTATTTTACAGACAACTTTGTATTTATTTTAACTAGGTTCAATAGCTATTAAATTACCTGTAAAATAAATCCTAACCTAAGTTACAAATACACCTAACACTACACTATCAATAAATTAATTAAATAAATTAACTACAATTATCTAAACTAAAATACAATTAAATAAACTAAACTATAGTACAAAAAAACACTAAATTACAGAAAATAAAAAAGAATTACAAGAAGTTTAAACTAATTACACCTAATCTATTACCCCTAATAAAATAACAAAGCCCCCCAAAATAATAAAATGACCTACCCTATCTTAAATTACAAAGTAATCAGCTCTTTTACCAGCCCTTAAAATGGCTTTTTGCGGGGCATTGCCCCAGAGTAATCAGCTCTTTTACCTGTAAATAAAAATACAATACCCCCCCAACATTACAACCCACCACCCACATACCCCTACTCTAACCCACCCAAACCCCCCTTAAAAAACCTAACACTAACCCCCTAAAGATCTCCCTACCTTGAGTCGTCTTCACTCAGCCGAGCCAAATTCTTCATCCAAGCGGGGCAAGAAGAGGTCCTCCATCCCGTAGAAGTCTTCATCCAAGCGGGGCAAGAAGAGGTCCTCCATCCGGTAGAAGTCTTCATCCAAGCGGGGCAAGAAGCGGTCCTCCATCCGGTAGAAGTCTTTATCAAAGCAGGGCAAGAAGAGGTCCTCCATCCGGTAGAAGTCTTCATCCAATTGGTGTCTTCTATCTTCATCCAACCGCGGCTCCATCTTGCAGACCTCCGACGTGGAACATCCTGCAGGCCCTGACGACTACCTGACAAATGAAGGTTCCTTTAAGGGATGTCATCCAAGATGGCGTCCCTCGAATTCCGATTGGCTGATAGGATTCTATCAGCCAATCGGAATTAAGGTAGGAAAAATCTGATTGGCTGATTCAATCAGCCAATCAGATTGAAGTTCAATCCGATTGGCTGATCCAATCAGCCAATCGGATTGACCTTGCATTCTATTGGCTGATCAGAACAGCCAATAGAATGCAAGGTCAATCCGATTGGCTGATTGGATCAGCCAATCAGATTTTTCCTACCTTAATTCTGATTGGCTGGTAGAATCCTATCAGCCAATCGGAATTCGAGGGACGCCATCTTGGATGACGTCCCTTAAAGGAACCTTCTTTCTTCGGGTAGTCGTCGGGCCAGCAGGATGTTCCACGTCAGAGGTCTGCAAGATGGAGCCACGGTTGGATGAAGATAGAAGACACCACTTGGATGAAGACTTCTACCGGATGGAGGACCTCTTCTTGCCCCGCTTGGATGAAGAATTTGGCTCGGCTGAGTGAAGACGACTCAAGGTAGGGAGATCTTCAGGGGGTTAGTGTTAGGCTTTTTAAGGGGGGTTTGGGTGGGTTAGAGTAGGGGTATGTGGGTGATGGGTTGTAATGTTGGGGGGGATATTGTATTTTTATTTACAGGTAAAAGAGCTGATTACTTTGGGGCAATGCCCCGCAAAAAAAAAACCTTTTGAGGGCTGGTAAAAGAGCTGATTACTTTGTAATTTAGGATAGGGTAGGGAATTTTATTATTTGAGGGGGCTTTATTATTTTATTAGGGGGATTAGATTAGGTATAATTAGTTTAAACTTCTTGTAATTCTTTTTTATTTTCTGTAATTTAGTTTATTTTTTGTACTATAGTTTAGTTTATTTAATTGTATTTTAGTTTAGATAATTGTAGTTAATTTATTTAATTAATTTATTGATAGTGTAGTGTTAGGTGTAATTGTAACTTAGGTTAGGATTTATTTTACAGGTAATTTTGTAATTATTTTAACTAGGTAGCTATTAAATAGTTATTAAGTATTTAATAGCTATTGTACCTAGTTAAAATAAATACAAAGTTGCCTGTAAAATAAATATAAATCCTAAAATAGCTACAATGTAACTATTTGTTATATTGTAGCTATATTAGGCTTTATTTTACAGGTAAGTATTTAGTTTTAAATAGGAATATTTTTTTCATTATAGTAAATTTATTTCGTTTAATTTAAATTATGTTTAATTTAGGAGGATGCTAGGGTTAGGGTTAGACTTAGGTTTAAGGGTTCATAACTTTATTATAGTTGCGGCGACGTTGGGGTCGGGAGATTAGGGGTTAATAATTGTAGGTAGGTGGCAGCGATGTTAGGGAAGGCAGATTAGGGGTTATTAAAATGTATTATAGTGTTTGCGAGGCGGGAGTGCGGCGGTTTAGGGGGTTAATACATTTATTATAGTGGCGGCGATGTCCAGTCAGCAGATTAGGGGTTAATAAGTGTAGGTAGGTGGCGGCGAGGTTGGGGGGGCAGATTAGGGGTTAATAAATATAATATAGGTGTCAGCGATGTTAGAGACAGCAGATTAGGGGTTCATAGCTATAATCTAGGTTGCGGCGGTGTCCGGAGAGTCAGATTAGGGTTTAATAATATAATGTAGGTGTCAGTGATAGCGGGGCCGGCAGACTAGGGGTTAATATATGTAAGGTTAGGGGTGTTTAGACTCGGGGTTCATGTTAGGGTGTTAGGTGTAGACTTAGAAAGTGTTTCCCCATAGGAAACAATGGGGCTGCGTTACAAGCTGGACGCTGCTTTTTTGCAGGTCTTAGTTTTTTTTAAGCCAGCTCAGCCCCATTGTTTCCTATGGAGAAATCAAGCACGTTTTTCCAGCTTACCATTACCGCTACCATAGGCAACGCTGGTATTGAGAGTTGAAGTGGAGCTAAATTTGTCTCAATGCTCCCTTTTCTGAGGCTAACGCAGCTATTCAGACAACTCATAATACCTCATTCGTAGTAACACCAGCACCAATATCTTAAGTTCCAATATTTTTATTAGAGGTTACATAAAAAGCAACGTTTCGTGGTGAACCCACTTAATCATGCTACTTGTATCACATTGTTTCAAACAATTTATATCTTTCTTTGGCGCCAACTGGCTTCAATTTTGGCAATTTTACACCCTCTAGTGGTTACCAATAGTAATGTGTATACAAAAATGTTAAAAACAAATGTATATGACTAAACAGATTATATATGGCAATTATAAATGTACAAGTACTTTAACATTACTGTGCATACTTATATTATCACAAATATTTAACATACTTATATTGATTTTTAAATTTTAATATCTTATTATAAATATTATAAACACATAGGTAAAGTATCTTTGTTGTTTTTGACTTATCATATAAAGAAAATTTCTATACCAAGAAATCTTTTCATATAGCGAACTCTTATCTTATAGTGAATTTTAATTCTGCATATAGTTATAATTTGAATGGTAATAATGTTAAAGTTATAATTTCATGGTTTAAGGG
This sequence comes from Bombina bombina, assembly GCF_027579735.1. Taxonomy (NCBI): domain Eukaryota; kingdom Metazoa; phylum Chordata; class Amphibia; order Anura; family Bombinatoridae; genus Bombina; species Bombina bombina. The sequence continues at coordinate 964,140,050 of NC_069504.1, read as the reverse complement.
AATTTCTTTAAAAGAAACAATTAAGATCAAAATCCCTGTTCAACCCCCTGGGAATAAGAGTATCCAATTGATATATCCATCTCATCTCTTGTTGTTGGAGGATTTTTTCTCTATTAGTCCCATTGCGCTGAACAGGGATGTGTTGTATGATCTGCCAGCGTAGCTGGCTTACACTATGTCCTTTTTCTAAAAAGTGTTTGGAAAGGGGTGCCTCCAAATTCTTTTTCCTTATGTTTGACCTATGCTGACTCAATCTATCCTTTACTTTCTGTGTGGTCTCTCCTAAGTAATACATAGAACATGGGCATTTTATAAGATAGACTACGTAACTAGTGTCACAAGTGTAAAATCCCCTGATGTTGTAACGTCTGCCATTATGTGGATGATAGAAGTTTGGACCTTTTATAACTGAATTACAACTAACACATCCTAGGCAGGGGTAACAGCCATTCCTCTTTGCTTGCATGTATGTTTGTGTATCTTTTCTCTCTGATCCCACATCACTTCTTACAAGGTGGTCCCGGATATTCTTTACCCTCCTATATGCCATTAAGGGGTAATCCCTAAACTGTTCAATACTAGGGTTACAATCCTTAAGTATATGCCAATGCTTTTTTATGGCTTTTGCTACAGCTTGGCTATGTGGGCTATGTTGAGACACAAATACTAGTCTATCTTGTTCTTTAGTTTTTTCTTTAGGTGCCCTAGGTGTAGTGATATCTTTAATTGTTTCACTCAACAATTGTGTAGGATATCCTCTCTGTTTAAATTTGTTTGACATTTCCAACAGCCTTCTATCCTTCACTTCTGGTGTACTTACTATTCTCTGTACCCTTAATAATTGACTCTTGGGTAGTGAGTTGATAAGGCCTTTTGGATGGAAGCTGTTATATTCCAATAAGGTGTTCCTATCGGTCTCTTTTGAAAAGATATCTATATCTAGTCTGTTGTGTCCTTTAGTAATCTTAGTGTCAAGAAATGTTATACTCTCTTCACTATATGTCAAGGAAAATTGTAAGCCCCTTACCATAGTATTAAGTTCTCTTGTGAATTCTTCTAGTTCTCCAATGCTGCCCCACCACACACCAAACACATCATCTATATAGCGCCACCATACTGTGCCATACTGTCTAAATAGATGATTTTCATAAACTTGGCGCTCTTCAAACTCATTCATATAGAGGTTGGCGTATGATGGGGCAACATTGGAGCCCATGGCTGTACCCCTTATCTGTATGTACCAGTCATCCTGGAAAAGAAAGAAATTCCAGTATAGTACCAGACGCAGTAAATTTTCCAAAAAACAACATTGTATTTGTGAATAGCCACCACTGACCATCAGCACTTTTCTTATAATTGCAATACCTGTTTCATGACTTATAGAGGTATATAAACTCTTAACATCCATTGTGTAAAGTATATATCTATCAGACTGCAATTCTAAAGATTTTATTTTATCCAAAAAATGACCTGTGTCTTTCAGATAACTGGCCATTTTTACCACTTCTGGTTGTAGCAATTTATCTAGGTACATTGCTATATTGGTATATACTGAACCTACACATGACACAATAGGCCTGCCTGGTGGTCTAGTGGGGTCTTTATGGATTTTGGGGACCGTATAGAAAATAGGTATTTTTGGGTCCTCTACCTGCAAATAATCAGCCAATTTCTTATCAATTATTAACTGATTTTCTGCCCATTTCACAATATGGTTGATTTCTTTTTGTATTGCACCAAGGGGGTTGTTAGATATTTTCCTATAAGTGGAGGTGTCACTGAGCTGGTCTCTTATTTCACTAACATAATAATGTTTATCCATCACTACTGTGGCACCTCCCTTATCGGCCCCCTTAAGTACAATACTATTATCACTCTTTAAACTTTTTAATGCCTGCTGATCCTGTTTAAAGAAATTAATAGGCTTGAACTTTACGTTGTTTTGTTTTTTTACTTTATTTTTGAGTGATGCAATTTCTAAATCCACCAGTTTAGTGAATGTATTAAGGCTATGGTTGGCTAAATTAGGGTTAAAGTGACTCTTCTTTCTAAGCCCCAAATTATCCAAATTTAACATATTGTGTTCTTGATCTTTTTTTCGGTTGTCAATGGAAATATCGTGCATCTCATTAAACCAAATTTTTAACTTTACATTTCTGTAAAATTTATGCAAGTCTTTAGTTAATTCGAAAAAATTTAAGTCCTGGTAAGGGCAAAAAGACAGTCCTTTGTTCAAGACATTCAATTCATTAGTGGTAAACGTATGCTTGGAAATATTTACCACTGTGTCTTGTTCTTGGATCACTTCTTCGGCTGCGGCTTCCGTTGTGATTTCCGCTGTTCCCCTTGGCCTCTCACATTCTTCATTTTCTTGCCTCCTCTGGCTCCTGTGTTTGCGGCCTCCCCGGCGGAATCGCTCTCTCCGCTGCTGCTGGAGTTTCCCAAAGGGGACTGTGTGGCGTCGTCTGATGACGTATCGGTTCCGGTTCCGGTAGTGATGTTTGTATCACGTGAGTGCCGGTTTCTGTTTCTATTGGATCTTTTCGTGTTGTTGTATCTGCGGACCGATTGGTAACCATGGTTACCACAACGCCATCTATACACTCGTCCTGTGCGGTAATCTTCTTCATCACGTAGAAACTTGACTCGCTTAGTTTCCTGGATGATCGTTTTCTCAGCTGTGATTTTTTCTTCAATCTTGTCCTCCAATTTCTTCAGCTCCTCTGTGGTAAGCGTTGTATGTAATTCTGTGCGCTGTCTATTAGCTGTCTCAGTTTGTTTTTCGATCTCCTGTAGTAGTGCTTCTACCGTACAGACCATCAAGTCATAGGAGCACTTATTGATGATGGATTCGAATTTATCACAGTAGTCCACATTGTCCCTAAGGAGAGTGGGTGTTGTACTCATCCTTAGGCCTCTTGGGATTCTTTTCACTCGGTAGTATTCTGCGAGTGTTATTGCATGCAGGTCCCAACGCATCAGTTTGACTTTTAGTTGTTCATAGTCCTTTGCTGTAGTGGCGGATTCTGTGGTTCTCAGGAATTCTCGTGAGCCTCTAGTTAGACTTGTGATGCGGGCAGCTTCAAGTTCACTATATGCAAACATTTTATTGCCATCAGTTCTGTTAGTCACCTCTTTATCCATTCTTCTTATAGTATACACAGTGTGCACGTAATCTTGCAGCCCAAGGTGCAACTTGCAATGGTAGATGAATACAGCACTTAGTGTAAAGGTGGTGCACGGTGTGGGAGGTAGCTGCAATCGCCTCTGTGATAATGCATTCGTAGTAACACCAGCACCAATATCTTAAGTTCCAATATTTTTATTAGAGGTTACATAAAAAGCAACGTTTCGTGGTGAACCCACTTAATCATGCTACTTGTATCACATTGTTTCAAACAATTTATATCTTTCTTTGGCGCCAACTGGCTTCAATTTTGGCAATTTTACACCACCTTTACACTAAGTGCTGTATTCATCTACCATTGCAAGTTGCACCTTGGGCTGCAAGATTACGTGCACACTGTGTATACTATAAGAAGAATGGATAAAGAGGTGACTAACAGAACTGATGGCAATAAAATGTTTGCATATAGTGAACTTGAAGCTGCCCGCATCACAAGTCTAACTAGAGGCTCACGAGAATTCCTGAGAACCACAGAATCCGCCACTACAGCAAAGGACTATGAACAACTAAAAGTCAAACTGATGCGTTGGGACCTGCATGCAATAACACTCGCAGAATACTACCGAGTGAAAAGAATCCCAAGAGGCCTAAGGATGAGTACAACACCCACTCTCCTTAGGGACAATGTGGACTACTGTGATAAATTCGAATCCATCATCAATAAGTGCTCCTATGACTTGATGGTCTGTACGGTAGAAGCACTACTACAGGAGATCGAAAAACAAACTGAGACAGCTAATAGACAGCGCACAGAATTACATACAACGCTTACCACAGAGGAGCTGAAGAAATTGGAGGACAAGATTGAAGAAAAAATCACAGCTGAGAAAACGATCATCCAGGAAACTAAGCGAGTCAAGTTTCTACGTGATGAAGAAGATTACCGCACAGGACGAGTGTATAGATGGCGTTGTGGTAACCATGGTTACCAATCGGTCCGCAGATACAACAACACGAAAAGATCCAATAGAAACAGAAACCGGCACTCACGTGATACAAACATCACTACCGGAACCGGAACCGATACGTCATCAGACGACGCCACACAGTCCCCTTTGGGAAACTCCAGCAGCAGCGGAGAGAGCGATTCCGCCGGGGAGGCCGCAAACACAGGAGCCAGAGGAGGCAAGAAAATGAAGAATGTGAGAGGCCAAGGGGAACAGCGGAAATCACAACGGAAGCCGCAGCCGAAGAAGTGATCCAAGAACAAGACACAGTGGTAAATATTTCCAAGCATACGTTTACCACTAATGAATTGAATGTCTTGAACAAAGGACTGTCTTTTTGCCCTTACCAGGACTTAAATTTTTTCGAATTAACTAAAGACTTGCATAAATTTTACAGAAATGTAAAGTTAAAAATTTGGTTTAATGAGATGCACGATATTTCCATTGACAACCGAAAAAAAGATCAAGAACACAATATGTTAAATTTGGATAATTTGGGGCTTAGAAAGAAGAGTCACTTTAACCCTAATTTAGCCAACCATAGCCTTAATACATTCACTAAACTGGTGGATTTAGAAATTGCATCACTCAAAAATAAAGTAAAAAAACAAAACAACGTAAAGTTCAAGCCTATTAATTTCTTTAAACAGGATCAGCAGGCATTAAAAAGTTTAAAGAGTGATAATAGTATTGTACTTAAGGGGGCCGATAAGGGAGGTGCCACAGTAGTGATGGATAAACATTATTATGTTAGTGAAATAAGAGACCAGCTCAGTGACACCTCCACTTATAGGAAAATATCTAACAACCCCCTTGGTGCAATACAAAAAGAAATCAACCATATTGTGAAATGGGCAGAAAATCAGTTAATAATTGATAAGAAATTGGCTGATTATTTGCAGGTAGAGGACCCAAAAATACCTATTTTCTATACGGTCCCCAAAATCCATAAAGACCCCACTAGACCACCAGGCAGGCCTATTGTGTCATGTGTAGGTTCAGTATATACCAATATAGCAATGTACCTAGATAAATTGCTACAACCAGAAGTGGTAAAAATGGCCAGTTATCTGAAAGACACAGGTCATTTTTTGGATAAAATAAAATCTTTAGAATTGCAGTCTGATAGATATATACTTTACACAATGGATGTTAAGAGTTTATATACCTCTATAAGTCATGAAACAGGTATTGCAATTATAAGAAAAGTGCTGATGGTCAGTGGTGGCTATTCACAAATACAATGTTGTTTTTTGGAAAATTTACTGCGTCTGGTACTATACTGGAATTTCTTTCTTTTCCAGGATGACTGGTACATACAGATAAGGGGTACAGCCATGGGCTCCAATGTTGCCCCATCATACGCCAACCTCTATATGAATGAGTTTGAAGAGCGCCAAGTTTATGAAAATCATCTATTTAGACAGTATGGCACAGTATGGTGGCGCTATATAGATGATGTGTTTGGTGTGTGGTGGGGCAGCATTGGAGAACTAGAAGAATTCACAAGAGAACTTAATACTATGGTAAGGGGCTTACAATTTTCCTTGACATATAGTGAAGAGAGTATAACATTTCTTGACACTAAGATTACTAAAGGACACAACAGACTAGATATAGATATCTTTTCAAAAGAGACCGATAGGAACACCTTATTGGAATATAACAGCTTCCATCCAAAAGGCCTTATCAACTCACTACCCAAGAGTCAATTATTAAGGGTACAGAGAATAGTAAGTACACCAGAAGTGAAGGATAGAAGGCTGTTGGAAATGTCAAACAAATTTAAACAGAGAGGATATCCTACACAATTGTTGAGTGAAACAATTAAAGATATCACTACACCTAGGGCACCTAAAGATATAACATTATTTTTAAGGTTTACTGTCCCTTTAATATCACCTATATTAATACCGTGGATTTTATAATTTTGCCTAACTTTGGATGCCATAACTTCAATTGCTAGTGCAAATAATATGGGTGATAATGGGTATCCTTGCCGTGTGCCATTACTTATATTAAACGGAACTGATAGAGAATTGTTAAATTTAACAGTGGCATAGGGAGCTTTATATAAATAAATAAAAATTCTATGAATAGTTTACTAAATCCAAATTGATATAAAGTAAGGTGCAAAAATTGCCAGCTAAGCCGATCAAAAGCTTTTTCAGCATCCATCGCTAAAATAACAGACGGAATACCTTCGTTCTTCACAAATTCTAAAATCTGTATGATGACTTTATTAGTATTGTCCCGTGCATCTCTCCCTGGAATAAAACCCACTTGATTAAGATGGATAAGATAGGGTAGAAAATTATTTATTCTAGTGGCTAAAATGTTCCCGTATATTGGGGACTCCATTGGGGACTCCATTGATTTCCCCAGTTTTGGATTAATAGTTATTCTAGCTTCTAACATACTTGGTGGGAAGGGGTTATCTATTAATTCTTTAGTTGTTCTTTAGTTGTCATTGGTTGATCTAACAACTATTGATCTATCTATTGAAAGGGACAGTAGACCGGCCTTTTGGATATATTCCTTGCATTCTTTTACAAAATCTTCCAAAGAAAATTTATCTTGTAAATTATACAGTTCTGAATAATAATACTAAAAAGTTTTCCTATCTACTTAATAGTCTTAACAATCTTTCCTTCTTTAGTTTTTAATTCATGTACATAAGATTTAAGGCTCTTCTTTCTAAGGGCCCTTGCTAATAGTTTTCCGGATTTATTACCTTCATTAGAAAATGTCCTTTTTAAATAGAAAGCTGATTGGCAAGCTTTTTGATTTAACTGGCTTTGTAATAACTGCCTAGTGTCTGTCAATTGCTTTAATATATTATCATCCTTAGGATAAAGTTTATGTAGATGATCTAATCTCGATAGATCCAAAGTTAAGGAGTTATATTTCTCCCTATTTAGTTTTTTCAAGTATTCATTGAATTTGATAAGATCCCCCCTGATGTAACATTTATGTGCTTCCCATAATGTTTCTGTATAATGACTGGGTCAAACAACAGGAAGTCATCTAATCTCCACAAAAAGGGGATATTTGGTTTAGTGGGCCAATCTATAGGAATTATCATTGCTGAGTGATCTGACCATGGAGTATGACTAATATAAGCATTTTAATAAACTGTAAACTCTTCTGATCAAGAAATGTATAATCAAGACGTGAATATGTTTTGTTTGAATATGAGAAAAAAAGGAATCTCTTTTATTAGGGTTAAGGTATCTCCATCTGTCATATACATGTTTGTTAGCAAAAATAGACCAAATAGCTTAAAGTGTTTTTTGAGAGACTGTGGATTTCAACGTGGAAGAGTCTAACTTTGGATCAAAAGGGAAATGTAAATCTACTCCTAAAATTAAAATTTCTTAAGTAAAATCTAATATTCTTTTAAATACATTTTTGAAAAAAAAAAAATCAATATTAGTTTGATTAGATGCATATATATTTATAATTGTCACTAAACTCCCATATAATAATTCCTTTATTGCCAAATATCTACCCTCTTTATCTTTATCTACTTTATATAACAAAAATGGTATCCCTTTCCTAAGTATAATACTAACCCCTCTCTGTCTAGAATTGAACGAGCTATGATAATGGCTGTCAAAGTTAGTTTCAAAATACTTTGGCTCTCTATTTGGTCTAAAGTGTGTCTCTTGAAGCATCAGGATATCTGCCCCTTTAAGCTTGAAATCTAGAAATGCCTGTTTCCTTTTTTGGAGTATATTAAAGCCCTTTACATTCTGCATAATTAAAGTTAATTGTTGTTTATTAGTATGAGCCATATTCTAGGTAAAAATTAGATTTTTGTATTATATATTGCTGATGTCTGAACATTTGATAGAAAAATAGGTACATAACTTGTATCGGTGTATATCTGCTATAATCATATAACATACAGTTCAACATAATTCTAGCCATCCAGGTAATTGATATGTGATATAACTTATACGCTAAAATAAAATAGAATAAAACACTATAAATGACTTAAAAAAGAAGCCAAAACTGCATCTCTCTATGAGAGTGAAGTTAAGCAAGGACCTTGGAGACAGTTTTCTTTGTTGGTTATATAAATTAGATCAATACAAAGTAAGAACTTATAGTTACTTTCATATTTCACGTTATAACTTTCAAATATCTAATATGCATGTTTATTTAATACATATATATCTAGCATATTCAAATTAATCATGTCTACTTTTTAACGAACAGAACATTACAAAGTAAAACAAAAACTGTACCTCTCCGTAATCTTCTGCTAAACTAGATAAAGATAAAGTTATTTATCTCTTAAAGAATCTCCTCTTTCCATATTTAGTGGAACTCCCGTTTCTCTGGTATTTGGACTTTCCACCAGTGTAAGGTTAGGAGTAGTCCCCTTTTTCTTCACGGGAATCATTTTCCATTTTTCTTGCAATTTCCACCTAGTATTTCTAGTGTCAGTTATGTCCTTTACCTGTGGATGTAATGATAGATCTGGTTGATCTTTTCCTAAAGCTTTGCAGAAGTCCCGTATCTCTATTAGTTTGGAGCAAGTGATTATTTTATCTTCATATATCACTGAAAGGTGAAACAGAAAACCCCATCGGTAATTTTTAAAAAAATATACTTTTATTGAACAACTTTTTGGATAAGTAAACAAATAATCATTGACCATAAATGTATACAAAGGATCAATCAAGAAAAGGGAATGAAGATATACAGATGTATACCTTGTATCACGTTATAGAGAATATTTGCATAGATACTGTTCGTTGTATCCAAACATTTATAAAACAATGATGGTATGTCACATTATCAACAAGATTCTGTAAAGTATCCCTTAAGAGAACGCCTAATATGAACCTTGGTAACATTACACATAATTACATATAACATTCTCAATTTGTACTAAAATCTCGATTTATATAGTAGCCAGTCAGGCTACTAAAAGTTTTATAGTAGCTAATTAAATACAAATAATAAATCATCCTGAGATTGTAATAACAAAGGATATTGAACATGTGGACATACATGAAAAACCAGGGTGAAATTCTATAGGATTTATTTTCATACGCTCACAGGTGTTAAGAAGTAGGATAGAAGATTCCTCTATAGGATATATTTTCCTTCATTTGCGAAATAAGCTCAATGGTATAAGGGGAAGGGGGAAAAGGGGGGTGGAGCCAAAAGATATAATTTTAAGCCGGGGTTGGCACATATTATATATATATATATATATATATATATATATATATATATATATATATAATATATATTAAGCAGAAGTAAGAGCTGTGTATGTAGCTTCAGCCACATAAGGTACTCAAGTAGATATCAGAAACCAAAGAAAAATAGGGAGAATGTTCACAAAAATTATTATTGTTATTGTTATAGTTAGAACAAGTGACGTCACTGTAATTTGTGTATAAACTTTGCACCTGTGACTGGCATCCCTATGCTATGACTACGGCGTGAAACCTTAACGTGTAAGCTTGCTTACCCTGAGGTGCTCATGCTCTCACTTTTATACTATTTGACTCCTGTTTTTATGTTACTTTTCAAATAAATGCTAAGTTTTACACTTTGTTACTGCTGATTGTTCTTCTTTTTCTCTCATTGGAACTGTCTTCAGCCTGCTTGAGCATCTCAGCACCCTGCCAGGTCCCCCACTCACTGTGTGTGGTTTAGCTCCTGTATTGCAGGTGAACACACGCTATCCTGACGATTAGGACCGGGTTTGTGGCATCCACCATGGCAATCTACACCTGTTCTATGTAAAGGATTGGAAAATGTAATTATTGCTTCATTAAGAGGAACTACTTTGAGAGATTATCCGCACAGATCCTTCAGGAACCCCCTGATTGGCGAAATCCTTTGATGACGATATAATCGTCAGCTTGCACCTGACAAGCCCTCCATCTAGCGGATGGGATTCTGCAATGTAGACATGGAGCTGACATGGTTCATTGTTGCAAGAAGGGATGCCAGCATAAAAGAAGGAATACATGCTGTGATCTTACCGTAAGTTACACGGACTCTCTCTAAGGTGTTGAGACACTTTGCTACAAGCAATTACAGTCTTACTATCTTCTATGAACTGATTTAAGCCATACCTTTAGTGGCTGTGTGTGTGTGTGTGTTACTCCTCTATCGAGTGGACATCTTTAACTCTTTATGTGCTCCCATAGAGCTGGGACCTAACTATAACAATAACAATAATAATTTTTGTGAACTTTCTCCCTATTTTTCTTTGGCTTCTGGTTTAATTAGGTGTTTACAGGCTACACCTTGGGAGACAGATCATTATTCAGGGGAATTGTGATGGTCAAATAGTACAGAAGTATTATTCGTTACTGCCTTCAGAGACTGAAACAGATCCTGGTCCTGAACTATCAAGGATTTTTTCTTCAGACGGATCCTTCCCTACTCTTAGTGAACTGTTTGATGACGTTGAGAAGTTGAAAATCAAGGAAATTAAATTACAGTGGGACATTTGGTCCATGAACAAATATATTGAATTACATATTATACCAAGAGGCCTGAGGGTTAATAAATTCCCCACCTTTGACACTGATGATAAGGACTTCATGGAGGCCTGGAATAATATATTATCAGATTGCTCGATACGTCTCATGTCATTACTCTGTGATTTTAAAACTAAACTACTAATTACTGTTAGGGAGGAGATTTGTTTGTTACAACTGGAGTTGAATTCTAGACAGAATAATGTGGATTATGGAAGATTTGATTTGGTACTTAGAAATGTGATGGCTGATGTTAAGAAACAGGTTATTGACATTAAACATATACAAATACATTCGTGACTAAACAGATTATGACACCAACACTGTATATATATGGAATAGAAGTAGACGTACTCTTACTAGGAGACAACAGAATAAGAACAGGTGTGGTAATAGGTGACGTAGAAATAGGAGGGGAGGAGGAAGACAATCTCAGGTCACATTCTCTGACACAGAAGCTGAGTCTGGGGATGATGAATCAGCCACCAGTGGAGATGATGTATTGCCTGTTGGTGGGACACGAGGCATATTGAAAAATGCTTCGGTAGTCTCCTCTGAGTACCCCCTAAAGGCAAGGCTAATCAGGAATTGGTGGTTAGACTGAAAAATACAAATATAAATAATATAAATAAGAACACCACTAGTAAATACTGTGCTAGAAGTCCACCGATGACATCACATAACCAGACCAATTGTGATATATGTGTAGAAGCTATATCAAATACGAGTACTCAATCTGAAAAAGATCAATCACAACTGGAACAGGTTTTTTCCTTGCCCCAAAGCAAACCAAACAGGGGAGGTACTTGAACCAGGAGAAACAGGGGTACAAGTTGAAGGAAACCAGACAACAAACCAAGTACAAATAGACTGTGTTATTAACCTGTCTAGTACTGACCTCTCTGATCCCCATTTGCATGTACTTGGACTTGGCCTGGGATTTGTCCCTTCAACAAACTTCAATTTGTTTAAAACTATTATTGATGTGATTCGATTAATTCAGAACATCACGTTGAAGGGTCACTTCTCAGGTGCAAGCACAATGGAACAAGACGCTTCTGTCCCTGTGAAAAGGGTTAATACTAATTTAAACACTAATCTATCATTTTTGGAGTCTTGTGATTTGATTTCACTTAATAAATTACTGAGAGAGGGTGATAATTCAACCCCCTTGGCCAAAACTATGCGAGCTAAAGGACTAAAAACCCCTTCTAAGTTCTATCCCATACACAGTAGGGGAAATATTATAGAAATATTCTATGGAAGGGTAGAGAAAGATTTGAAATGTCTAGCAACATTCACTAAGAGGACCCCAGAAAATCTGAGCAGGGTAGAAAAAGTGGCACTAGAACAATTGACTAGTAATCAAGACATTGTTATACGCAATGCGGATAAAAGGGGTTCAGTAGTGGTACTGAATAAAGTTGACTATAGTAACGAAGCTGTATGTCAGCTAGAGGACACCTATTCATATACGGTACTTTCCATTAACCCTACTAGTCATTTTCAAAGAGAACTGAAGCACCTTCTGGATAATCTATAAACAGAAGAAAAGACAGATGCGCCACATGGCCCAGTATTGTTTGATCCACAGAGTTAAATTATCAGATTGTATTACATTAGACTCACAATCTTGGAAGCACTCCAATTAGTGCAATGGGAACAGTCTGGGATCTATAACAGTCACCCAGCAGACCGACCTCTTAGGGTGAAGAAGGATAATCTGTAGTAAAACACAAGAGGACACAAGGGTGCCTATATGGCCTAGTACAGTCTTATACCAGGAGCAGTAGTATGTATGGTAAGATATATACTCACAAAAAGTAAAGCATCTCCATTGATGCTAATCAGACAGGAAGGGATCAATGTAGTCACCCAACAGACTGTAGCAAGGCTTCCACAGGAGGCAGGCAGCAAAAGCAAAGGTCCAGTGGGCCAATGAAAATCCAAATAAAACACAGTAGCAAGTGTTTGAGATAAAAAAGTATTAAACTTTACTGAAATAAGTTAAAATAAAGCGACGCGTTTCTCAGTCGCAGACTGTTTCCTCAGGCATATCTGGATGATGGTGTTGAGAACGGGTTTTTAGATCAAGTTACCGCTACATATATCTATGTTGAGTATCCGGTAACACCCGTTTTCCACCATTTACCAAAGGTGCACAAATCCCTTATAAATGTGAAGGGCCGCCCAATTGTTAGCAGGATTGGCTCTCTCTTTGAGCATCTATCACAGTGGCTGAACATGTTATTGCACCCATTTGTGGATGTACTACCTAGTTTCTTGAGAGACACCAAGCATTTGGTTAGCTTGGTTGATAACCTATATTAGACGTACAGCAATGTTACAGCCCTCTACTCCTCTATCCCCCATGATAAGGGTGTAGAAGGCATTGCCTTTTTCCTTCGGGAATGGTCAGATTTCTCTGCAGACTTTCAAGCTTTTATTTTACGGGTTACTCTTTTTATCCTAACCCCTCATACGCCAACCTTTTTATGGGTTGGTGGGAGCTGTCCCACATCTTTGGAGATGGAAAGTTGCATAGATCAGACCTTCTGAAAGACCTTAGGGACTTATAAGGGTGTAACCTATGTTACTGACTTTAGTTCCCAATATGAGGAAGTATGTAAGATTGTGAAACATAATTTTAGCATGCTCATTGCAGATGACAGGTTAATAGAGTGCGTCCAAGAAGGAATGAGATGTTCATATCGAAGGAACCGTACATTGGGTAACATGTTGTCCCCGACGGTTCTCAAAAAACCTATATCCCAGGCCAGTTCATGGCTTACCAGTAAGGGGTTTCTTTAGATGTGGCAACTCCAGATGTAGAGCTTGCAACTATCTAATTGTGTCTGATTGTTTCAGCTCAACCATAACAGGCAATAATGAAATAAACTTCTGCTTGAATTGTACCTCTATATATGTTGTATACTGCATAATTGCAAAAAATGTGGTAAACAGTATGTCGGACTCACGACAAGGGATATTAGATCTAGGATGAGGGAGCATCTTTCAACCATTCGGGTAGGTAAGGCTACCACCCCTCTTGTATACCATTTTGCACAAGTGCACAAGAAAGATCTATCCTGTTTTTCATGTCAACCAATTGATATGATCCCCCGCCCCAAAAGAGGGGGGGATAGAGACATGATTTTGCTCAAAAGGGAGATGCTGTGGATTTTTAAACTGGAGCAGGGACTCAGCTCCGAATTTGACCTTATTAATTATTGGGAATAGTTGGTTCATTTCCCTATCCGGTTGGATATCCACAGCATCTCCCTATATGGTATAGGCTATGGTAGATCTTGCTCTAATATAACACACTTGTCCCCTCTACAACATTTGTTTATTATTTATTCATTCATTGATATGTGGCTTTGACTACCAGGGGTTTTTATTCCACTCTATTATATATATATATATATATATATATATATATATATATATATATATATATATATATATATATATATATATATATATATATATATATATATATATATATATAAAATTATGTTTATATCCATTTGGGGACACAATAAGTATAATATATACACCTAGTGACATCCGACATTTAGTCCGGTTCTTCTATGATGATTGGTCACTAGATATGTGTGTCTACCGGTGTTTAGGATATATTGTTTTAAGTCAAGCCTACAACAATTGGGGGTACATTTATTAATAATAATAAATAACACATCCATCTAGTGATATCCAACATTAAGTGTGTTTAGATCATGTGGATTGGTTTATTGTCATGTATAGATGTACATATATTACCTTAAGTTGAGATTTGTGAAGTGTTTATGGGATATTTGTGTACTCCTTATACTTTTTGTACCACCAGTGTGTATTTTAACTATTGACCAGTCACATGACTATCTAAACTTAGAGTGGATTGGGTATCACAACTGATTTTGAAGTGTGCATGTGTAAGTAGTTTTCATACCCTCCATCCCACATATATGTGTACATATGTGTATATACTCTCTTGTTTCTTTCTTTCTTTTTAATAATGTGTATAATGTTAACATATATATAAATATATATATATATGTATATATATGTATATATATATATATATATATATATATATATATATATATATATATATATATATACATTTAGTACCTGTATCCACTCCTCCTATGTTACATATGTTTTTTGGTATTTACAGCTATATGGAATTGAACCTTCTTGATTAGTAGTTCATAGTGCTATCTGTTTCATGCATGCAAGAAAAACACTTATGGGAGTGATTTTGTTTTTAATACACCGCTTGTTTGAACAAGTGACGTCACTGTAATTTGTTTATAAACTGTGCACCTGTGACTGGCATCCCTATTCTATGACTACGGCGTGAAACCTAAACGTGTAAGCTTGCCTACCCAGAGGTGCTCATGCTCTCGCTTTTATATTATTTGACCATCCTGTTTTTATGTGACTTTCAAATAAATGCTAAGTTTTATACTTTGCTACTGCTGATCGCTCTTCTTTTTCTCTCATTGGAACTCAAGTAGATATACCACCCCTCTATGATTTTGTTGAACCTAAACTAATATGGGGAAAGAATGTAAGTTGTATCTCCCCTCAGGGATAGCTGTCACCACTGCACGGATACAGAGAAGGGATACTGGATATGACCCACTCTGACTCACAGAGTGGAAAAGGGTGAGGGGAGATACCTTTGTTAATATAATTTTTCTTAAGGTGTTGAAGAAATATAAACATTAAATATATAACATTTTCCAAACATATCATATAACCAAATGTGTAAATGATATGAAATAACACAACTCTGTCAAGACATGGTGCCCTGTTCAAAATATTGCTGAGTCCTGTAATTTGCTAACTTATAGGAATGTTTCAGAACATAACTGTCTGTTTAAAAACAAGTCTCACCCAGGATCATATATATCTCATAGAAGGGCTATAAGAGCTATGATAGTGGTCAATATGTATAAATGTATTCTAGGGTAAGAAGAACTTACTACATTATAGAGATTCCTCACTAAAATTAGAGTCAAGATCCAGGCTGCGCCACCCCGGCCACTGACGGCGCAGCAAGATTATATTTACTTTTAGGAATCCTAGCATAAATACAATAGCCCCATCAGACACAATATAAGCCACTAAATAAACTACATTCAGCGCCCTGTAAACATATATGTTGTATTTAAATAGATTGGATATATGAGCCAATGTAATCCTATTAATATCATTGATGGTATCAACTGAGCCTATGGGATTCAAAGTTGGGCTGTTATCCTCATATACTAGATAACCTTATGAATGAGGAAGGGTTATGGGTTTGTTAAGGTACCATTAATTGGTAATGGGGCATGACTATTTAAACATAGGGTGACAAAATAAAAAAACCCTAATAAAAGTTTGCAGAGATATAGTAGAGCCTAAACCTATATAGTAATATAATGTAAATAGAAACATATGTCCTGTGACTGGACTCTAAAAGAGAAAATGATCCAAAGACCCACTTTAACAGTACTTTGTGCTAATTATAGTTATAATATTGAGTAAATATTGCTGTAATGATAGTGATAAATATATCTATTGGATAGTAGCCGTATATGGTTCAAACAGTAAGAGTCACAGTATTGATCAGGAAATCTTGCCAAGTAGATTAAGTAGAAATGAGACTTGAGCCCCATCGCCATTATACTGTGACTATCAACAAAACTAGACATATTACTAAAACATGGGAGTATCATGCAAAAACTAGAGAATACCAATTAACAGGTTAGCAACAGTATAAACGAGAAAAACATTTTGCAAACATACATCTCTAACTTTAAGAGACCATTTCTCTAGTGTCCCTGGTATCAAATAAACAATATTATCACTTTACCCCGCACCAATTCTTTGGGCTTTAAAGATGTGGATAAATATTTGATCAAATACATTCTTATGAGCTTGAGGCAACAATATAAATGGAGATGGTCAGTCAAAGAAACCAATATTCTCACTATATATATTAGTGATGTCGGGAACCTAAAAATTTGGGTTCACGAACAGCGAACGCGAACTTCCCCAAAGGTTCGCGAACGGGCGAACCGGGCGAACCGCCATTGACTTCAATGGGCAGGCGAATTTTAAAACCCACAGGGACTCTTTCTGGCCACAATAGTGATGGAAAAGTTTTTTCAAGGGGACTAACACCTGGACTGTGGCATGCCGGAGGGGGATCCATGGCAAAACTCCCATGGAAAATTACATAGTTGATGCAGAGTCTGGTTTTAAGCCATAAAGGGCATAAATCACCTAACATTACTAAATTGTTTGGAATACCGTGCTTTAAAACATCAGGTATGATATTGTATCGATCAGGTAGTGTAAGGGTTACGCCCGCTTCACAGTGACAGACCAAACTCCCGCAGCGGGTACAACATCATCATCATTACACCGTACGTCCATGTGTGTAATGCTGCCTGACTGAGACATATCCCTGTTATCTACATCCTCTGGCAATAATGGTTGCGCATCACTCATTTCTTCCAACTGATGTGTAAATAACTCCTCTGACAGATCAAGTGAATCGGCTGTGGTGCTAGTGTTGGTGGTGGCGGCAGGCGGGCGAGTGGTAACTTGAGTGGAGCCCGAAGCTAAGCTGGAGGAGGATGGTGCGTCAAGGTTCCGAGCGGAAGCTGTAGAAGATTGGGTGTCCTGTGTTAGCCAGTCAACTATGTCCTCAAAACTTTTCGAGTTCAGGGTACGTGGCCTCTGAACACTGGGCATTATTCTAGGGCCAAAGGGAATCACAGCACCACGACCACGACGGCCCCTGCGGGGTGGCCTGCCTCTGCCTATCATTTTTTTTCCATTAGTGGTACTATGTGTACAAGCTACTGTGACAACAGATATGAGTGGCACTGTGTACTGGCAGAAGTTGGCAGAGTTGACGCTGTAGGCCTGACACACACGCTTGCAGACAACTAACTGCTATTCAATCTATTACAGTCAAAATTGTATTTTTTTTTAATGTACACTACTGTTACACCAGATATGAGTTGCACTGGTGTGACACTGTGCCCTGGCAGGCCCTTAAAAATCTGTTACACATCTACAACCACCAAAAAACAACCATGCTAAATAGTTTCTAAATTTTGTCCTGAGTTTAGAAATACCCAATGTTAACATGTTCTTTGCTTTTTTTGCAAGTTATAGGGAAATAAATACAAGAAGCACTTTGCTAGTTCAAAACCACTTTTTTTCAAAATGAGCGCTAGTTACATTGGAACCCTGATATCTGTCAGGAATACCTGAATATCCCTTGACATGTATATATATTTTTTTAGAAGACATCCCAAAGTATTGATCTAGGCCCATTTTGGTATATTCCATGCCACCATTTCACTGCCAAATGCGATCAAATTAAAAAAAAAACGTAAAATTTTTCACAATTTTAGGTTTCTCACTGAAATCATTTACAAACAGCTTGTGCAATTATGGCACAAATGGTTGTAAATGATTCTCTGGGATCCCCTTTGTTCAGAAATAGCAGACATATATGACTTTGGTGTTGCTTTCTGGTAATTAGAAGGCCGCTAAATGCTGCTGTGCATCACACATGTATTATGGCTAGCAGTGAAGGGGTTAATTAGGTAGTTTGTAGGGAGCTTGCAGGGTTAATTTTAGCTTTAGTGTAGAGATAAGCCTCCCACCTGACACATCAGACCCCCTGATCCCTCCCAAACAGCACCCTTCCCTCCCCCACCCCACAATTGTCCCCGCCATCTTAAGTACTGGCAGAAAGACTGCCAGTACTAAAATAAAAGCTTTTTAATTTATTTATTTTTTAGCATATTTACATATGCTGTGGTGTAGCATCCCCCCTTATCCCCCAACCTCCCTGATCCCCCCCAAAACAGCTCTCTAACCCTCCCCATCTGCCTTATTGGCGGCCACCTTCGGTACTGGCAGCTGTCTGCTATTATTTCACAGTCAAAAAAGTGTTGTTTTTTTAAATCTACACTACTGTTACACCAGATATGAGTGGTGGCACTGGGCAAGTGGGCACAGTATACGCTGTGAGCCTGACACACACGCTGGCAGGCAGGCAACTGCAATTAGATTACACAGGAAAAAAAAAAAAGCAGACTGATGTTCTAGCCCTAAAAAGGGCTTTTTGGTGTGCTGTCCTTACAGCAGAGATCAGATGAGTCATTCAGGACTGTAGTGGACACTGAATACACTAGCCTAGCTATCAATTTCCCTATTAAATCAGCAGCAGCTACACTGTCCCTCCTCTCAATAAGAATGCAGCTTCCAAATTAATCTAAAATGGATGCTGTCCAGGAGGTAGGAGGGTCTGGGAGGGAGTGTCTGCTGCTGATTGGCTGGAATGTGTCTTCTGACTGTGAGGTAGAGGGTCAAAGTATTACTCAATGATGATGAATAGGGGGCGGATCGAACATTGCATATGTTCACCGCGGCAGCGAACATGAACATGCTAAGTTCGCCGGGAACTATTCGCCGGTGAACTATTCGCCGGTGAACTATTCGCAACATCACTATATATAATGTCGATTACAGCTTCATTTATTATCCATGTCAATGTTATGTAAAGAAATTAAAAACTGCACTCTGTTCACTATAAATTACGGGTATATTAATGACAAGCTGCCTCGCATCTAACTGTAATATAATAGAGAATAAGTACCTTAATGGGAGATAATAACTAGTAATAGCTATCCAAACGCCCAATACCATATGGAGGAGCTCCTCAGGAGAAATAATATAATTCCCATAAAGTTTGGGCAACTAGGGAAAAATTATGGTGCCAGTTCAGATATAAATTAGGTTATGCCTCTCTCCCATATTCTCTAGGTAGACTTAATGTCACATTGTATATCAGATCTTAAATTATGAGTGATAGAAAGCTGGACTATATGATATGCAGAAATGTACACAATTTGCAAAGAGGTTGAGCTGTGAATAGGGTAAAATCTGCTAGATCTCACCTGAACATAGAAAGTGAGCATATAAGTATACACCAAATAAGAAACTCAAGTTTATGACCGTCATAAAATCCAATGCATTGGTTAATTATTTTAAACTCAGGAGTGTCATTTATAGGGCCAGTTCAGCCCACTCCTGCTCTACCGAAGGAGTTATCTAGCAGCTGAAGGTGCATATATACTTCTGTGAAATTTAATAACATGAATATCAGAACAGGGAATCGGGTATCTTCCACCAATTCACAACCGACTTAACATATAATTTGTCACAAACTAGATGGATGTTTTTGTAAATATTTTTGTAAATAAATATGTATATATATATGTAAGTTAGAAAAAAGGAGGGGCACCTGCGCTAGAAACTCTAACACTTGGTGAGTAAAGGCTATTTTTGCAACAATAGTAGTAATAGTGATATATGTGCGTGCTGCCTCTGATAAAGTGTACCCGTGTCACTGTTAGGAATGTGGATGGAAAAGAGAAAATCAAAAAAGGGCGCACAGCTAGGCACTAGAATAGAAATTGACTATTAGTAAAGTAGGTATGTAGTTTTCAGACCTATGTGGTTATAGTAACAGGATAATAAAAATAATAATAATAATAATAATGTCCTTGGATTGTTATTGTATTCTAAAGAGTTCAGTAATGTGCTTTAGAATATTCGACACTTCTTTGTCTGAGGTGAGTGGATTTGTGCTTACCAGAGGTAACCTCAATCATATGAGGTAAGTTGTAGACTTGTCTGGGTTAGAGATGTTTCTTTGGCTCTTGTCCAGTCGATTTTGCTTTGTTCTTTGCTGTAGGAATCTTTCCTTTGTTGAAACCCTTTGGGATCTTTGTTTCCAGGTGGCTCCTGGCAGCAGTATGTTGTTTTGAATGAAAATCTTGGACTCTCTTGTATCGTTTGTTGAAAAGCAATGGAAAATCCTGGACTCTCTTTTTCCTCTTGGTGATGAGAATCTGGGTTGTACGGTTACCGCAGATTTAGGATCCTAAAAGAGAGTCCAGGATTTTCCATTGCTTTTCAACAAACGATACAAGAGAGTCCAAGATTTTCATTCAAAACAACATACTGCTGCCAGGAGCCACCTGGAAACAAAGATCCCAAAGGGTTTCAACAAAGGAAAGATTCCTACAGCAAAGAACAAAGCAAAATCGACTGGACAAGAGCCAAAGAAACATCTCTAACCCAGACAAGTCTACAACTTACCTCATATGATTGAGGTTACCTCTGGTAAGCACAAATCCACTCACCTCAGACAAAGAAGTGTCGAATATTCTAAAGCACATTACTGAACTCTTTAGAATACAATAACAATCCAAGGACATTATTATTATTATTATTTTTATTATCCTGTTACTATAACCACATAAGTCTGAAAACTACATACCTACTTTACTAATAGTCAATTTTTATTCTAGTGCCTAGCTGTGCGCCCTTTTTTGATTTTCTCTTTTCCATCCACATATATATATGTAACTATACAATATATTATTGTTCTGTTCTCATTATATTACGTATCTTCCAGTAATAAAAAAAAAGGAAACAGCAGCCGGAAGTTTACCTGATGGAGCAAAAAAGTATTTTGCATTATATATAGTTTCCACTAGAGGGCAGGGACGTAGTACAACAGAGATTTCTTTTCACCTTGGATACACCTGGTATGTGGGTGGGGCATATTTGGTTTGTAATGTATAAATGTCTTCACATTTTTGTCATTTGCTATCTTGAAAGAGGCCCGAACCGGGGCCAAAACATTGAAAATAAATGTTTTTGCTGAAATTATGAATATATGTTGGAGTCATCTGTAAAATTATATATATATATATATATATATATTTATATATATATATATATATATATATATATATATATATATATATATATATATATATATATATATATATATATATGAACCAAAAAAAGGTGCACTCTCAGGTCTTTTAGTGGAATAAAGATTTACTTTATTTGTGGAACGTTTTCGAGGAGCAAGTCCCCTTCGTCAGCATAAATACAAAGTGAACATAACCAAACTTATATAGTGTTAAGTGTGCAATTCAAACCATACCTAAATTAAGCTGTGGCGCCAAAAGCTCCGGTCTGGAATGCTGCTTGCGTTCCACAGATCAAGCAACCCGCAAGTGCTATGTACGTTTCTTCCGTGAGTGTAAAACTAGATTGTGATATTATCTAAATCAAACAAGTGTATATAATACAAACATATTTTGTGTCTAACAAGACAATGCAGGATAATTATCTGTGTCTTAATGAACAAAGAATTTATGTATTCAGAACATGACATCCACAATATATATCTAAATGTCGCCTGCAGAACATAAGTTGTCATGGCAACGGGTATACAAACATAGCGGGACCGCAGAGGGAGATAAGGAAAACATAAATATTATCACATCAAAATCCATGCAGCAATGCGACCCTCTCACTATCTGTATGTTTGTACAAGACACCCTGAGCCCATGGCAACGGATATACAAACATACCGGGATCGCAGTGGGAGGTAAAGAACATCAAAAACATCACCTGTAAATATATATACACTAATGCGATCCTCACTTTGTCTGTATGTTTGTACATACCGGTGCCCGCTCTGTCAATTGCAAGTATGACTGGTGTCTAAAAGGCTACGATGTATTATTGGCCAGAAATAACACATTAAAGATATATATCTCGTCCAAACGTCATTCTGATGTATAAGTGAAGGTGAAGGTAAACAGTACTAACATGTGTACAAAACCTAACTGAGTGAGTATTGCCCCCACTGTGTCTATAAACATTCAAACATATAGTGGCTCACAATGATATTGTAAAAGACCAGTTGTTATGACAACGTATAAAGAAATATAGTGAAGCTGGTGAATACCTTCCCAGCTAAGATCAAATGAATAAAAAATTGTTTTACACTACAAAAATAAGATAAGGGTGGGGCTAGTGTCCTCCTTAATTACTGTGACTACAGAGAGGATATTGTTCCCCAACTCTCTGATACATCTACTTATGTTCCACTACCTTCAGACCCTACATCTGACTATAAGAAAAAGCTCGACACCCTTATATCTATGGGCTTTGAGCAAGGGTTTATTACCGAACACATTAAGAGATTTTGCACTACATCTTATCCTAGGATTCCGATACTCTATACAATTCCTTTTTGATATGGCGAGGGGGCCTGGATGATCTCCATGCTTGGTTCAATGCATTTAACAGTATGGATACTACTGTCAGGTTCAAAATTATGGCAGATGAACAAGCCATAAATTTTCTTGATCTCAATGTATATAAGACAGCTCAGGGTCTAGGATGTACACTTTACCATAAACCAACAGATAGGAATTCCCTGCTACGCGCCGATAGCTGTCATCCCCCAGCATTACTTAAGGGTATTGTAAAGTCACAATTTATTAGGACTATCTGAAATAACTCAGATAATGCTTGAGGGGTCTCACAGTTGAATGAGATGGGTGAGAAGTGTCACAATACACGCAGGCAGAGCCTCTTGTGAAAAAACTGAGAGACATGGCGAAAGAAAAACTCATCTTGGCTACTACCTTTTCACCGACTACCAAAAACGTGGGCCAGGCCATTCGGACACATTGGCCAATAGTCACCAGTGATCCTAAGCTGCACTTCAGCAGAAACATGACACCAATGGTAGGCTACAGAAGGGGTACTAATCTACGAGATCTGTTGGTCAGGACTGACCATAAAGCCAGTTATTGACCTCGAACCCATGTGAACATCAAGGGATGATACCGCTGCTTGGGCTGCACCACTTGCAATTGGCTCATTAGTAAAAAATAATTCCACCATCCACACACCAACAGACAGTATGTCATTAGACATTCAATAACTTGTACAACTACATTTGTCATTTACCTCTTGGCTTGTCCATGTTCTCGATACTATGTGGGCAAGACGTCAGGCACACTGAGGGAGAGAATGGCAAATCACAGATATGCCATCAGGTTGGCACTGAATTCTGGAGACTCCGATCAACCCATAGCAAGACATTGTGCGCTAAAGAAACATCTGGTCGCATCAATTAAATATACACTGATTGATCATGTCCCCCCCGCTGGACAGGGGAGGGGACCGGAACAAAATACTCTTACAGCGGGAGGCACAATGGATGTACCATTTGGGGACGATCCAACCAGCAGGGCTCAACACGAAACCTGATTTTAAAGTCCTTATGTAGTACGGTCTAAATATGTATTACACACTTGGGGTACATCTTTTTGATCTACCATGACTCCGTGTTATGAGCTGTCGGTACGGGCTCCATTTTTGTGGTCCTGTCTGGTCTGGTCACACAGCACAAACTGTTGGGAATCTTTTTCTCAGGATGTTTGTGGAAGTCTGGTGGGTCAGTAATATGGTTATCCACACAATGTACATCTGACCGGTTTATTCACTACTGGACGAATACAGGGTTAATGAAAATATTGTCAGAACAGACTTCTGAAGGATAATAACAATCAGAACAACTACAAAGGAATTCCCAGGAACTGAACATTTCACCACTGCTGAAACCCATAGGGGATAGTCATCTCAGTGGTGTATTCAATTGTGTGCACTTGGGCACACTGGGGACTTCGCAAATCAAGAGGAATCCATCATAGTGAAAGGAATTGTCCACACTCCAATGAGTAACCGTGGCAAAGTGTGATGAAACACTGCAGTTTTTTGTTGGCAAATTTAGGTATATGTGAAATCACTACACAGTCCTTGTCTATACTATACACATTATGGACACTAATATAATGTTTCTTATGTTTAGGTAGTTTTTATATTTAAGATAAGGATAACTGGGTAATAAGTTAACCCTGTAATAGTTTATTTTGTAGTGTAAAGCAATTTTTTATTCATTTGATCTTAGCTGGGAAGGTATTCACCGGCTTCACTATATTTCTTTATATGTTGTCATAACAACTGGTCTTTTACAATATCATTGTGAGCCACTATATGTTTGAATGTTTATAGACACAGTGGGGGCAATACTCACTCAGTTAGGTTTTGTACACATGTTAGTACTGTTTACCTTCACTTATACATCAGAATGACGTTTGGAGGAGATATATATCTTTAATGTGTTATTTCTGGCCAGTAATACATCGTAGCCTTTTAGACACCAGTCATACTTGCAATTGACAGAGCGGGCACCGGTATGTACAAACATACAGACAAAGTGAGGATCGCATTGGTGTATATATATTTACAGGTGATGTTTTTGATGTTCTTTACCTCCCACCGCGATCCCGGTATGTTTGTATATCCGTTGCCATGGCAACTCAGGGCTCGTATGCGGCAGCTTGACAACCCCTGTGAGTGTTATGTATTGATCATACGTTCACTAAGATACAAACATTCACCCAGAGTTGGTTTGCTACACAGGGGATAAGCGTTCATTCTGCAAATTTGCATGATATCTATAATACTTGGTCTTAACATTGTACCCGCTAGGCTAATGGGTGTCTTGCTTGCAGTTGAATGTGTTGGCATCAGTTTGTACAAACATACAGATAGTGAGAGGGTCGCATTGCTGCATGGATTTTGATGTGATAATATTTATGTTTTCCTTATCTCCCTCTGCAGTCCCGCTATGTTTGCATACCCGTTGCCATGACAACTTATGTTCTGCAGGCGCCATTTAGATATATATTGTGAATGTCATCATGTTCTGAATACATAAATTTTTTGTTCATTAAGACACAGATAATTATCCTGCATTGGCTTGTTAGACACAAAATATGTTTGTATTATATACACTTGTTTGATTTAGATAATATCACGATCTAGTTTTACACTCACGGAAGTGACATACATAGCACTTCCAGCTTGCTTGATCTGTGGAACGCAAGCAGCGTTCCAGACCGGAGCTTTTGGCGCCACAGTTTAATTTAGGCATGGTTTGAATTGCACACTTAACACTATATAAGTTTGTTTATGTTCACTTTGTATTTATGCTGACGAAGGGGACTTGCTAATCGAAAACTTTCCACAAATAAAGTAAATCTTTATTCCACTAAAAGACCTGAGAGTGCACCTTTTTTCGGTTCCTGTACTTTGCTCAAGTTTGCACCCAGGCGGATGTCCTTGAGAGGGAAGAAGTTGGTGCTTGGATGTTTATATATATATACACACACATACATATATACACACACACATACATATATACACACACACATACATATATACACACACACACACACATATATACACACACACATACATATATACACACACACATACATATATACACACACATACATATATACACACACACATACATATATACACACACACATACATATATACACACACACATACATATATACACACACACATACATATATACACACACATACATATATACACACACACATACATATATACACACACACATACATATATACACACACACATACATATATACACACACACACACATACATATATACACACACATACATATATACACACACACATACATATATACACACACACATACATATATACATACACACATACATATATACACACACACATACATATATACACACACACATACATATATACACACACACATACATATATACACACACACATACATATACACACACACATACATATATACACACACACATACATATATACACACACACATACATATATACACACACACATACATATATACACACACACATACATATATACACACACACATACATTCACACACAAACACACTATCTCCATCAACATCTATGAAGATGTTTTCTGTTACCACCAGATTACACAGTTTACAAAAGCAATGGAAACTAGGCATTATCTATCTATATATCTATCTATATATCTATCATCTATCTATCTATCTATCTATCTATCTAAGTATCTATCTATCTACATTAATTTCTTGAAGCACAGATCTTTAATCATCTTAGTAAAAATCAGAGCACAAATGCTTAGTTTCTCACAATAATAAACAGCATTTTTCTTTTGACAAAAAGCAAAGATAACGGACAGTGGTCCTTAATTTGAAACCAGATGTTGAAGCCATGTTACTTTATCCCAGCGTCTGCATTTTAAAGAGTTACACTACAACATGCATCTTGCATGCAATAGATAAGTTAACCACATGGGATGTGCGTATTATTTGTGCTCACTGCTGCTCACTGATAAACATATGAGTGATAGGACTCATTAGCTTGTCAGGAACACAAAGCAATATATGTCATGAGTGAAAGAACTCAGACATATAACAACTCTACTTTCACTTTAACCATTTGCTTAATAGGTTAAGATATGCTTAATGGCATTTTAAATGTAACTGTCTAAATGTAAAGAGAAAAATCTAATTTATTCCTAAAATGCATAATTATCCTAAATCATTTCACATTTATGCTAAAAAATGTAGCACAATTTTCAAATTTCTGGCAATGCAATGTGTAATAAAGCCATTAAAAATATATTTAGGAAAAAATAAAATTATATTTTATATGTTCAGATGCTCTGTAAACTTGATTTGATTTTTTTTAGACTCCTACAGAAGATTTCCAATTTTTATTAAATAAAAAAAATAAAATAATACTAATAATAAATTTTTAGGTTATACTTTTAGGTATTCTTTTACACATTCAGATAAAACCCATTTCCTTAAATTCATCTAATTGTTTTAGCTTACATTTTTTAATTAGTTCTCAAATGTATGTATATATAAACATTTCTTTTGTTTTTTTATTTTAATGACATTTTTCAAACTAAAATCCCAGTTATTTCTAAATGACTGCTTGTACGGGCTCCAGTCAATACATTTACATATTTCCATTAATCAAATTTAGTTGATGTTTTAATATATATATATCTCAAAATGGTGATCAATATAAATGTCATCATTGTTCTATAAATAAAAAGTTACCAAAATCTCTTTAATTATCTAACATCATTACAGTATACACATTTGTATACTATGTTTTAAGTAGTAATCTATATTATTATTATCTATTATTAAGTTTTTATTAACAAATAGATGTAGTGGGGTCTATTCTAATCTATTATATGAGATGTGCAAAGCTTTTTCATGTGTTTTCACTGGGTTTTTTAGATTTGAGGCAGCTGTTGAATATTAAAAAGACATAGGGCCAGATTACAAGTGACACAATATTTCATTAGTGCGCAATCACTGCAAGATGTAAGTCTTGAAAAAGGCCCATTTTCAGGGACCAAAACACATTGGCTGTATCTTCCTGTGTTTGAGTTTCCTTTATTGAGCAGATCTATGTAGAGTTTGCATTCACTTTTTACACACAGAATTGCGCTATGTTTATTTATGGTTTTTAGGTGCACTCTGAACCACACTGGACAAGTAATAAAGTATCACCGTTGGAATATTATTGGGACACTACTTAGGAATCAACATATTTTTTTTTCTTTTTTTTGAACTACAGTATATTTTTCTATTTTTCCCATTTTTTATTTTCTGTGATTACACGTTGGGACATTCAGTTACACAGACTCTTTTTTTGGGATTTAGCTTCCCCAAATATATATTTTTAAGATATATGGGCATATATGTTTTTTTATTTATTTTCTACCTTTTATGCAATATCAACATACATTTTTGCTTGTCATAAATATCCACACATTGTGTCAGTTTTTTTTACTTGTTTTTAACTAATTTTTATGAATAAGTATTAAATATTAGCCTGTGAGGCACCCCCCATTTATACAGATGTTGTAAAAGAAGCAGATTAAATTATTTTTATTATGTGGAATTATTAGACAGATTGTTAAAATAATTATCTTTTGATCATGATCGTTTTTCTTTTTAGATGTTAATCATAAACATTTTTTAAAGACAATGTGGAATAATGGAACTCTTTTTAAATTGTAATTATTTTCTCTTTGGGGAGGGTGTTTATTTTTAACCAAGTGGGATTTCAACTGGTGCATTTTTTTTTATCCCAAAATGGCTGTCCTACATCTATCTATCATCTGTCTGTTTGTCTGTTTGTCTGCCTGTTTGTTTGTCTATCTATCAGGAAAATGCAAAAGAAACTCATGGGGGTTATTGGGAAGTAGCACCCAGAAGAAGCCCTAGCAAATTGGAGCCAGGGGTGAAACACATGTCGGCAGGCAGATGTAGGAGGAGTTGAATTCATACCTGGGAGAGAGTGTTGGAAGGATGCCTGATGAAACAACAATAATGCTGAGGAACATGTTGCAATTTTCAATGTTTTATTAAAGTTTTTTTTTTTTTAACAAACTCCTGCCGTTTTGAAATTGGATCTAGTTTCCTACTGCCTTAATCTTGATGTTGTCTCTAGTCCTATATAGACCCCTTTGCATATATCTATCAGGATGCAAGTGAGGGGTTTAGACCCCCCTGAAGACCCATTCTGATTTCACCTGTGGGGAGCTTGACAGGCGGCTCAGAGGTCCTGGAACACCTGTTATGCACATGGTTGTGCTTCTCCAAATCTGCGTGTACCTTTCTTTACTTTTTTGATATTGCTGTGGAAGTTCTACACCATGAGGTGCCTTCATGTTTTCTAAAAGAGAAGGTATAAGGTGCGCAAATCTGTCCCCTGCACAGACACTAATCTGTTCCCATAAAACAGATATGTTAGACAATATTAAAATATAAGAAAAAGTGTGTGTGTGTGTGTGCGCTAACAGCTACGGGGATAATCTCCAATGGTGATTTATAAAACAACTATGGTAGTGAGTGTAAATATGCTAAAAATCCTAGGATTATATCCTCCTTTGAACAATATATGTTAACATAAAGTATTTTATTCTTGCATAATTGGGATACGTGTTTTTTTTATTAGATATATTGTTCAAAGGAGGATATAATCCTAGGATTTTTAGCATATTTACACTCACTACCATAGTTGTTTTATAAATCACCATTGGAGATTATCCCCGTAGCTGTTAGCGCACACACACACACTTTTTCTTATATTTTAATATTGCCTTCATGTTTTCTGTATCCTTTAATGTTTACTGAAGGTGTTCCTGACCAGTCCATTAGAGAGCAGCCTTTTGTGAACCCACAACCATAACCTCTTTTGTGTATTTTATTCATTCTGAATAGTGAAAAAGTGACTATATTTAGATCTTCTTTTTATTGTTGCACACTTCCATTACTCTATTTTTGGCACAAGTGGGCACCCTCTATTTTGTGTAGTTACTTTTTTTTCTATTCTTAAAGAAGTGGGATATATAGCCAAGGATATATTCTAATCCATTGAAATAGTCATAAGAAGTGCTTTGTGTGACCATTTGTATGGTATTTCAAACTTAAGGGCATTACAACCCATTTCAAAAACATTAGAAAACACAGTATTATTTTTTTCCAAGAATCATTTCACTGTGATTACTTGACCAATAATTTTAATTAAAAAATTCAGGAAGTGGTATTCATTAGAATAGACTTTTAAAGAAAGTTTTCCAGTTCATCTTGAAAATGTATTTTTATATATTGGGATTTATAGTTAATGGAAATTTGTGATGGGGAGGTTGGGTTTACATCAGTGGTAGGGAATTGGGTAAACATTGCAAGAGTTAACTGTAGTAGGAGATGCAAGACAGCATGGTCAGGGTTAATTGTGTTAGGGAACTATTTCATAATTGCTGCTGAGGGATTAGAAGGGTTGTTGTTTATTGTGGTCATATTGGTTGTGTTTAGGTTTAAAGTGTATTTTCTATTGCCAGGAAAGTGGCAATTATTATTTTTATTTATTTATTTAGGGCTAGATTACAAGTGGAGTGCAAAGTAATGCTCCCGCTTGAGCATTAAGTGCGCTAGAATTAAGATTTTTGTGCTCATCAGGCTGCGCTCATATTATGAGTTTAAAGTAAACTGTTTTAGCTCCTAGCAGTAACCCGACCAGTGAAAAAATCCAAATTTAGAATATTGCATTCGCTATCATGTATTCCCCCATAGAAGTCAATGGAGATAGGCACACACGATTGCAAATTCTCATTTGTGCTAACCCAACATGAAATCGGAATATTTATTATTCCATTGTTATTTACATAACAGAATATGTTCTATTTATTCATAAATAAATATTTCTACATATATCTGATGGTATTTTGGTACAATATATACTATACCTATATATATATAATTATATATTGGTATTGATATATACAGATATATAGGAATGTCTGTTTATACATACCTATACCATATTCTGCTATGGACAGAGCATTGGAATGGGAAATATTTACAGTAAATACATTGTTAAAATCTTTATTAAATATGAATATTGCAGAAATATGCTATTGCATGATCCCATCTACTTCATTGCAAAGGGCTCCAATGTTACGCAGTAATGACTCTAGCGTAATTGCGTTTGCTTTTAACTCGTACTATGAACGGTAAGCCTGATGAGTGCAAACCTTTGCAATATACCCCATATCGCTCAGGTGCGCTCCACTCTTAATCTAGCCCTTAGTTTGGGTAATTTGGAACACAGTGGTTAGGAATACAGTGTTATTGAGGGCAACTAATTCATTTTTAATCCTCTGCATTGATCTGTCAATACCTATGGTTTTAGGATTCACAACAAGAGGAGCCAGTGGAATTATGAGGGTTTCACCACATAATAGCAACAGTCATACAAAAGTGTTGCTCGGATATGATAACTCATGACTTTCTGGTAGTGACTGTTGGCATCAGTAGCAGGTTCTACAGGATGTAGCTCTGTATCATTGAATTTAGATACAAAACTAATCAATTTTCATATTCCCATAAAGATGGATATATATTATGGAATGGCTACATTTCTTAAAAAAAAAAAAAAAAACCACAGGTGTCACTATATTGAAATCTCCTTTGCAATAATTGCATTTTTCTCTAAAAGAAATATACATTTGAGACATTGCTTAAATATAATAACTTCCATATTTTTGAAAATCTACTTGCATTAAATAGATCTAATATAGCTAATTATATTATTTTGATTCAGCAATAATAATGAAATAATTCACTCGCCTCTTGTTAAATTTACCTCCAAGTTTGAATTGTATACTTAGTAAAACAGTAGCCAAAAAATTGAGAATAATATTTTTTTGTTTATTTATTTTTAAGTTTTAAGTTTAAGTTTTAAGAGGTTTGCTTTTGTACTACAAAATACATTTTCAATAAGTAGAAGGTTTTTAAATATATAAAAAAATGAGTCCAATAAAATAAAAGACTTGTGCCTGAACAACATTATGTTTATACTATAATTATATCAATTTAATTCATACAACCAAGACTTCTTTTCTACAGCATAACATTTAAGTAATTCTACAGTGTAAACAATCATCAGAATTATCTCTCATTACTATAACACTTCACTTGTCACAATATGGCACACAGGAAATTAATAATCAGTGATAATTAGTTTGATATACTCAGTGAAAGTAAAATGTCATAAATGACTCTCATACCATCAATTTAACACTTAACTTTAGTATGCTGGAGAGCCACACTAACCTGGACCTCTTATTCTGGAGAGCCACACTAGCCTGCACCTCTTATTACCAGAGCCTGCAGTAATAAGAGGTTTAGTGTGGTGGCTCCTAGGGCTTGCATTAAATGAGAAGCATGGCCGGGGTTCTGGAAAGAAGAGTAGAAGGTTAGTGCAGCACAATAAGGTAGGTATTAGCTATAAGTGATCTTCTTAACCTGTATCTTATTAACATTTCTATTCGTTTAACAAAAACTTATGTAAATATTCTACGAATATTCAGTATTCCTTTAATTTAAAAATGAAACCAATACAAAATAGTGCAGATAACGAATATTCAGGGACAATAATTTCCATGAATATTTGTTTTACAAAAGCTTCAGACAAACCAAATTTTTCAGTGCTGTAAAAGTCTGCTTGCTATACATTATCTAGAAGTCAGTCGTCTCCATGTACTAAGTAGTAGAGGTGTAAATTAAGCAGTTTTGCAAGTGAAACACACTAAGATCAGGATTTGCACTGATCTTAGTCTGTTTCACTTTCATAAAAGGATATTTGGCTCTAAAAAGAAGGGGTTGTCCCCCTTCTAAAACTTGTGAAAAGGTGTTATCTTTCAAGATGATTTAAAAGGCAAGTTTTGCCATTCTGGTTAGTCTGGAGAGGGTCAAATTTAAATCACCAGAACCTCTAAAGGGTGCCTGACCTTTATTTGTTAGTGTAGAGTCAGGGCCGCAGATGTAACTTTCTAACGATCCTGCAGTGGTTAGGGTTAACAGCCTTTCCCCCACAACTACCATTTAAACAGTTGGATCTTTGTTCATCACTTCACTTCTAGTGTGCAATAAGTACACATGTCTTCCTGGCACACAATCCAGTTAGCGCTGCCAAAAAAAGATTACATTGGTACAAGATTGCGGTGCCATGTGTTTAAGATCTCTATATTCACCTATGGTCGCTACATTACAGTGGCAGAATAGGACAGCTTCTGCAGTGTTTATAGCAAGTTCCACAATGTGTTTATTGCGGAACTATAAGTGCTGCAGCTAGAAATTGTAAAGTCTTCCATAATCCCACCTAATAAATAGTTTCTAGTTACGTGCTCATATCTTTGGCAGATGGCTGAGGAAACGACGGGGGTGCAAGTGACATGCTTCTTATATGGGGACACATTTAGTCATATTGGCATGAGGACCATCACGGCGCGCTCACTGCCATTTAATGTATAGGGCTTCCTTGCTCTCTGGAGAGAAGACATTGCAGTGATGCGCATGGCACTTGTTTACCGGCATTACACTGGGAGCGCAGAACACACCACACATATGATAGGCCTCAGCAGCAGAGCCGCCCGCAACTCTGTCTATATATATATCTATATCTATCTATATATCTATATCTATATCTATATCTATATATATATATATATATATATATACAGTATGTACACACACCCATATACACATATATATATATATATATATATATATATATACATACATATATATATATATACATACATATACCCATATATATATATATATATATATATATATATATATATATATATATATATATATATATATATATACCCATATAGGTAAATGGCGGATTAGTATTCCTGTATTGTTTAATTTTACCATTTCAAGCACTTATTGTGATTTCATTTACATCAGGGTTGAAGAAGAGGTCAGTGTGCCACTGTTAATATTATTTCAGTGTTTATATTATAGATGTGTAGCTATAGATGTAGTACCACTGTTTGATTTGCTATGCAGCACTACCACTGTCTGATTTGCTATGCAGCACTATCACTGTCTTATTTGCTATGCAGAACTACCACTGTTTGATTTGCTATGCAGCACTACCACTGTTCGATTTGAATTTAGCCACCAAGCAGAAAGTGCTACCTAGGTTCTGAATCAAAATTGGGCTAAGCTTACATACCCGCTTTTCAAATACAGATACCAAGAGAACAAAGAAAATTGATAATAGGAGTTAATTAGAAAGTTGCTTAAAATTTCATGTTCTGTCTGAATCATGATATAAAAATGTGGGTTTCATATTCCTTTAACTAGCAATGGGATGATATGTAATTCAGGAGGGGGGGAGCAGCAAAATGTTATCCTCATCTGTGTGGCTAAAAATCTTAGTACTGGCCCTGTGTAGAGTGGCTATATATAGAAAACAAGTTTGAAAGACAAAAATTGTTATGCCAACTTCTGCTCTGCTTACAAGAACAGGTACAACAATTACTACATTTTACCCAGAAGCTCTTAACCTGAATGCAGAATAATACAAACATTTAAAGTAAAGTAAAGTGGAGATATTTTTAAAACAATCTTTTATAAGAGAGATGAAAGCAAGCATTTCTCATTTTTTTTTTTCATTTGAGTAAGTATTCAATTTCTGGCATGAATCTATTTTTTTGAAAATGTATTATCATAGTTATTTGAAAAGATTTTCAATAATTAAAAATATCGTTAACCACTTGGCTGCAACACATGATTACCCAAGCCAATAATTCCCATTAATAAACCACATCATGTACCACAACTGTTCCTTTTCTGTATGCGCTATTCATATTTGACTATTAAAAATATATATTTTAACTGTTCTTAAAGAGACTGGAAATGGTACATTTTAACATAATATTAAGTAACCCTATGTCACAAGCTACCGAAGGAAACTTCTTTAACAAATCTGCATCATAATGGCATCATATAGAACAACAAGTGATCTTTCATGGGCAAATTTTAAAGCTGCTCACAAGCTAGAACTCTTTAAGTGTGTTTATCCTTGTGCCATGAACAAAAGAGCAGCACATCTCTTTGTCAGCTTTTGAATTTTCAGTTTAAGCAAAGGTTCATGACTATTGAAATATAAAAGTAAATAAATGCTAATTGCTTTACATGAGCTTGAAACCTGTGGCATTTAGTTTAGTTACATTAATATTTTTTTACCTTTTATTATTAAGCCCTGTGTTATTTATTTTTTCATTTGTTCTATTTTATAAAATCATCACTTTGAGAAGTAGAGTAGACAAAGCCTATTCCATCAGGTGACAAGCGAAACGTATAATCAAGCTAGCTACCTATCGCCTAGATTTAGAGTTCTGCGTTAGCCATCCAAACCAGCATTAAGGGCTCCTAACGCTGGTTTTGGCCGCCCGCTGGTATTTAGAGTCAGTCAGGAAAGGGTCTAACACTCACTTTCCAGCCGTGACTTTTCCATACCGCAGATCCCCTTACGCCAATTGCGTATCCTATATTTTCAATGGGATCTTTCTAACGCTGGTATTTAGAGTCTTGGCTGAAGTGAGCATTAGACCCTCTACCGACAAGACTCCAGCCGCAGAAAAAAGTCAGGAGTTAAGAGCTTTATGGGCTAACGCCGGTTCAAAAAGCTCTTAACTACTGTGCTCTAAAGTACACTAACACCCATAAACTACCTATGTACCCCTAAACCAAGGTCCCCACACATCGCCGCCACTATAATTAAATTTTTTAACCCCTAATCTGCCGACCGCACACCGCTGCAACCTGCATTATCCTTATGTACCCCTAATCTGCTGCCCCTAACTTCGCCGACACCTACATAATATTTATTAACCCCTAATCTGCCCCCCCAATGTCGCCGCTACCTTCCTACACTTATTAACCCCTAATCTACTGACCAGACCTCGCCGCCACTATAATAAATGTATTAACCCCTAAACCGCCACACTCCCGCTTCAAAAACCCTATAATAAATATTATTAACCCCTAATCTGCCCTCCCTAACATCGCCGACACCTAACTTCATGTATTAACCCCTAATCTGCCGACCGGACCTCACCGCTACTCTAATA
The DNA here is from genome assembly GCF_027579735.1 of Bombina bombina. Classification (NCBI taxonomy): domain Eukaryota; kingdom Metazoa; phylum Chordata; class Amphibia; order Anura; family Bombinatoridae; genus Bombina; species Bombina bombina. The sequence continues at coordinate 964,104,094 of NC_069504.1, read as the reverse complement.
AATGTATTAATCCCTAAAGCTAAGTCTAACCCTAACCCTAACACCCCCCTAAGTTAAATATAATTTAAATCTAACGAAATAAAATAAATCTTATTAAATAAATTAATCCTATTTAAAGCTAAAAACTTACCTGTAAAATAAACCCTAATATAGCTACAATATAACTAATAATTATATTGTATCTATTTTAGGATTTATATTTATTTTACAGGCAACTTTGTATTTATTTTAACTAGGTACAATAGCTATTAAATAGTTAATAACTATTTAATTGCTACCTAGTTAAAATAATTACAAAATTACCTGTAAAATAAAACCTAACCTAAGTTACAATTAAACCTAACACTACACTATCAATAAATTAATTAAATAAACTACCTACAATTACCTACAATTAAATCAACTAAACTAAATTACAAAAATAAAAACAAACACTAAATTACAAAAATTAAAAAAAGATTACAAGAATTTTAAACTAATTACACCTACTCTAAGCCCCCTAAAAAAATAACAAAGCCCCCCAAAATAAAAAAATGCCCTACCCTATTCTAAAATAAAAAGTAAACAGCTCTTTTGCCTTACCAGCCCTTAAAAAGGCTTTTTGCGGGGCATGCCCCAAAGTAAACAGCTCTTTTGCATTTTAAAAAAACATACAATACCACGCCCAACATTACAACCCACCACCCACCTACCCCTAATCTAACCCAATCCCCCCTTAAATAAACCTAACACTAAGCCCCTGAAGATCTCCCTACCTTATCTTCACCACGCCGGGTATCACCGATCCGTCCAGAAGAGGGTCCGAAGTCTTCATCCTATCCGGCAAGAAGAGGTCCAGAAGAGGCTCCAAAGTCTTCATCCTATCCGGCAAGAAGAGGACATCCGGACCGGCAGACATCTTCATCCAGGCGGCGTGTTCTATCTTCATCCATCCGTCGCGGAGCGGGGACCATCTTGAAGCAGCCGACACGGATCCATCCTCTTCTTCCGGCGACTCACGACGAATGAAGGTTCCTTTAAGGGACGTCATCCAAGATGGCGTCCCTCGAATTCCAATTGGCTGATAGGATTCTATCAGCCAATCGGAATTAAGGTAGGAAAAATCTGATTGGCTGATTGTTTCATATGGGGGAATCGTGCACGAGCACGTTTTTGAAGCTGGCCGCGTCCGTAAGCAACGCTGGTATTAAGAGTTGAAGTGGCGGTAAATTATGCTCCACGCTCCCTTTTTGGAGCCTAACGCAGCCCTTCAGAGAACTCTCAATACCAGCGTTATTTAAAAGGTGCGGGGGAAAAAAAACACGCGTAGCTAACGCACCCCTTCTAACGCAAAACTCTAAATCTAGCCGTATTTGTCTAAGTATGCATGGGCATTGAACCTGTGACAGTATCAGGCAAAGTGCTCCATCACCTGAGATATTTAGCATATGGCCCCCATGTATCAAAAGGCGCATGTGGAAAACTGTTCATCTGCTGGCCAGTATGCACATTTCACATTCCGCTGAGTGCTCGTTGTTTTGACCCTTTTCGATGCTGCTTATCCCAATTTGGATTAAAGAATAACCACTGTGTTTCAGGTTTGGCTCTATACTTGTTTATTTATATGCACATTTATTTTTTTGTGCACGTTGGTTTCTATTTTGGGGGTGGTTTTGGAGATTGTGAAGAGGTTTAAATAAAAGCCTTTTTGTTTTCAGATCATGAGCACAGCCTCGTCATTCTTTGATATCCATTTATAGTGTGGGTATTTTTCTCCATATATTCTGATACATGTTAGCTTATGACTGCTTGCACCTTTTTTTGATCATAAACTACTATAATAGAGTGCATACAATTGTTTGTTTTATATATTGTAAATAATTGACATCCCATGATTATTTTGTTGTTATTTAATAAATATACTTATAAGTAAGTATAACTTAGTGTTTCTTAAACAAATTCAGCCATGGAGCCAATTATTGGTCTTTAAAAATGTTAATGGTGCAAAACAACAGGAAACAGTATTCAGGGCAGCTATACGCCCCCAGGACTGTAATAACTATGTATTATCTCCTTCACAGGGCACCTATGCAAAGAACATGTTATTGTTGCATTAAACTTTCCCTTTAGTACCCATACATCCCTGATAATAATCTATTTAATTCACTACAGCAAATCAGCTTTGTTACAAACAATGGTCTAGATTATGAGTGGAGCAGAAATTTGTGTTCCCGCTCATGCATTAGCTGCGCTAGAAGTAAGTTTCATTGTCGGGTAGCACTCATATTTGAAATTAAATGTAAAAAGTTTACTCATGAGTGTGCAAAAAGCCGAAACTTAAAATATTGCAAAGGCATTAATGCAGTGGTTCTCAACCAAAGTGATCTCAAGGCCCGGTAAATTTTAGCTAGACATGTCCAGGGCCCGGTAGTTATATATATAAATATATATATATATATATATATGTGAGCAGCAGGGGTGGGCTGATCAGCCAGGCAAATAGGACCTGGGCCGAGGGACCAGCAAGTAGGGGGGCCCACAAATGGCATCTCCACGGATCCTGGTGCATTCCTTAAGCTGGAGTTTTCAGTTGCCCTATCAGTAACTAAGCAAATAAGTGTGGGTTTAGTGGGGGCCCTGGCGGTGGTCTGTCGCTGTGAGGGCCATGGAGTGTGGGGTCTGGCCCTGGAGGTTGGGTGCCCTTTCTCTGGACCTTAATGTTGGGGGTCCTGGCTCTGGAGGTTGAGGGGCCTGTTGGGGGCAGAGCACGGAGGCTACCATGTTCATTTGCATAATATTTTATACATTTCGGTCAGTGTGAGGCAGTGTTCCTGGGGCCTTGATTGGTCTCAGTCTGCCCCTGGTGTGCAGTGGGGGCATGACAGGTCAGGGCCCACCAGCAGGGCTATCACGGCCCGGTACTGGGCCACGGCCCGGCTGTTGAGAAACCATGCATTAATGTATTCTCCTATAGACTTTAATAGAGCACAAAAAGTGGGAAAAAATGCCTACCACCCTACTTGAGCTCAAACCTGATTGCCTTTAACCAAAGTGCGCACACCCCAAATGAAATATGAATATTTCACATTTAAATGTTCTTAGCATAACATGATATGTAAATACATATTTATATATCTATCTATCTATCTATATCTATCTATCTATATATATATATATATATACTGTATATATATATATATATATATATATATATGTTTTTTTTGTAAAATATATATCTATATCTATATATATATAATGTATATATATATAATTACATATAGGTATAGATAAATACACATATATAGGAATATCTATTTTAAAACACTTAGAACATATGCCCATATGTAAAGAACAATGTACTGTGAAATATTTATAGTGAATACATAAATACTTTATAAAATATGAATATTGCATAAATATTATATTTCATCTTGTTAGCTACTTGTCTGCAAAGGGCTCTAATATATATATATATATATATATATATATATATATATATATATATATATATATATATATATATATATATATATATATATATATATATATATATATATATATGTACATATATACTCATTTAAATACATAAATATATCTGTACACACAAACAAATATATATATATATATATATATATATACTATATATATATATATATATATATATATATATATATATATATATATATATATATATATATATATATATATATATATATATACATATATACAGTCATGGCCAATTAAAACCAAATAAATAAACATAAGAATGCCTAAACATTTGTAATTGCAACAACTTTCTGGGCGCAGTGGTGCATTATCTGACAGAAATGCAGGGGTGCCAATATTTTTGACCATGACTGTATGTATATATATATATATATATATATATATATATATATATATATATATATATATATATATATATATAGCGCAAAACATGAAGCACTCCAGAGGTCTTTCATATGAATCACCTTTAATTAGTGAACGTTTTCGGGCAATAAACTGCCCGTCCTTAAACTTACAAGGTTTACACTTGTAAGTTTGAGGACGGGCAGTTTATATATATATACTGTAAAATATTTAAAAAAAAACTGAGAATATATCTATATTTCTAAAAGTATGTATAATAATTTTAAATAATTTGTATTCATATTTTTATTAGTTTATATTTAATATTTCAAGAACACATCTTCTTCATATAGCAATACAATGTCTTTTTTATTATATAATTAAAGTCTGGTTTAGCACACTTGAAATAACGCAATCAGTTTAACATGCAAGTTTGGGTGTTAGGTTTTTTTCAGTTTGCATGCTCCATTGAAGTCTAAGGGGCAATACGTTAATGTGATCAGGACTAGTCTATCTTTTTGCATGTGTCAGGTTGTGCTTGCTTGAAAACGTTTTATCGCAAAATAGCGCTTCACTTGTAATCTAGCCCTTAATTGGCCTAATTTTAAATTCTCTGATTATTTGTTAGAAATATTTTTTATTATTTTATTTTATTCATTTTATTGAATATTTCTAGAGAGGGTTACACAGTGCTCAGCAGTGGAAGTTTAGAGGTTACATGATCTATCTATCTATCATTTATATTTTTTTTCACAATATTGAAATTGAGAGGTATGCGGATAATGAGGACCTTGCACAAAAAAGCGCTTACAATAGTTACAAGGAATATTTACAGGTATAAAAATGAAGAAGTGGAACAAGCTGGTTTGCAGATAGGATACATATATAGTTTTAATAAGGGTAATTTGGAGAAAAAAAATGATAAAAATTGTCAGGGCTTTTGGAACTAATGATTTCACCAGAACTGGCCACCTGTTGTCCTAGAATATCGTTTTTTTAGGCTTTGTATTAAAAGTTTTAGGTTTGAAGAGAATCTAATTGAGAGTGCAAGAAAGTTCCAGGCATGGCAGGCAACATGAAATATTTTTGGGCTGATTGAGAGAGAATGGTTCATTACATGAGAGGCAAATCTAACATTTGCAGAGAAGCAAAGGTGTCATGTGGGAGTATATTCGAAAATTAGGTTTTAAATGAAGTGAAGGGTATTGATGAGAGGCATTGACAATATAATGTATTTGCAAATACTAGCAAAAGGTTGTAATAAAGAGGTAAGGACTACTTCTAAATACACCTAGAAAGGTGATATCATGATTTTATTGTCCATATATAATAAAGTCATAGACCTGGAGGCATTCAAAATGGCTGTAAGACTGAATATAATTCAGATTAGATAGTGTAACTTTTAACACAGGTGTTTTCAAGTGTAGGGTAGATGAACCACAGTTAGTTGTCCACACACATCTCTTGTACCTACATAGGTTAAAAATGAATACTCCCTTTTAAACTTTTAGAAGTAAGCCAAATCTATAACCCAACAAACACACATTCCCATTATATCCATAATTCCCTTGTTCAAATCCTTTAGAGAGGCATACACACGTATCCCACAGGTTAAATACACACATGTCACCAACTAGCATCACTGCACACTATTAAACAAATAAATCAACATACAGGCCTTTAAGCATGTGGTGCAATTGCTAAATCCAAATAATTGCCATTTATTTTTGTTAATTTTGAGCATTTTTTTATTATGAAATGGGAGGTTACTACACAGATAACTATTTGTGCAGTTTTTAAGAAGGTAACAATTTAACACTTATGGGGTATTAATGGTAAAGTCATTTTAGGATTGTGATCACTGGAAATACACACTAACACTGTATTTGTCTCTTTCTACTTAAAGGGACAGTCTACTTGATTGTTTTATTGTTTAAAAAGATAGATTAACTACCCTTACTACCAATTCCCCAGCTTTGCATAAGGGATAAACCTCCTATTACGTCCTACGTTTTCAATAAAAACACAACACAACTGCTTTGGGGAAAAGACCGGTCACGGTCGCGTTTATTAAACAAATTGAATTCTGCCTAATCTAGCCAATAATTAGGCAGCTCAAATCAACCTATCCCTGAACTTGTAGCAAGTTCATTCCAGTTGGTGGCGGCATCTTCTTCTAGCTAACTAACCCCTACTTATTGACGGACAAGGCCCCTCCGATGTCTGCAGCGTGGCACAGGGGTTGCGCACGCTCATTGGCACAGTGAGAGAGATTTTGTTATGTAGAGCTCTTCGGCCTGCAGCTCTTTAAAAGGGGGGAGAGGAACCCCTAAGCCGGCACTTAGTGGGCGACACCTCTCCCTGTGTTCGGGCCGTCACTCTGCTCACACTGCGCCCGCTCCCAGGGCCTTGCCCGACCGCCAGCTAGGGCACAATTTCACCAACCCAGTAAGGCATCCTCTCCAAACGAATCGTCCAACACGTATGAGAGAGGTGGATGACTAAATTACAACCTCGGGCTTATGGGGCTGGTTCAACTAAACCTACCCCCGCCGAGGACTGACTTACCCTTAACCTAACTTGCCGCCACATACCTTCATCCAGGGACGGGCGGGCGGGGAAAGTTCTCCTCGAAGTCTGGAGGCAGGAAGAGGCCGAATCCACTGGAACAGGACCCTATAAAGGCAAGAGGTACACCCTCCCACACATTTGCAACATTGTAGCATACACACACTTCTAGAATCCTCCAGACTTCAAGTCAGCTATCCCTTAATTTTGCTACAGGCCCACTAGAGGGCCCTCCACTTCCATAAGGGATAAACCTCCTATTACGTCCTACGTTTTCAATAAAAACACAACACAACTGCTTTGGGGAAAAGACCGGTCACGGTCGCGTTTATTAAACAAATTGAATTCTGCCTAATCTAGCCAATAATTAGGCAGCTCAAATCAACCTATCCCTGAACTTGTAGCAAGTTCATTCCAGTTGGTGGCGGCATCTTCTTCTAGCTAACTAACCCCTACTTATTGACGGACAAGGCCCCTCCGATGTCTGCAGCGTGGCACAGGGGTTGCGCACGCTCATTGGCACAGTGAGAGAGATTTTGTTATGTAGAGCTCTTCGGCCTGCAGCTCTTTAAAAGGGGGGAGAGGAACCCCTAAGCCGGCACTTAGTGGGCGACACCTCTCCCTGTGTTCGGGCCGTCACTCTGCTCACACTGCGCCCGCTCCCAGGGCCTTGCCCGACCGCCACAAAAGACGCCTCTTGCCGCCACACTTAACCAACATAGCCCTTAACTAACAGTATAACAATATAACATACAACCAAATTCAACTTTTTTTTTTTTTTTTTTTTTATATATAAATAACGCTGTGTTAACAACGGTCGGATGCCAACCATAGCACAGAACTTTGAAACTCACTAATGCCCTAATAAATGTTCATTTTAAACAACCGATGAGATGGCTGTCTTAAGGTTAGCCAGGAAAATGTCCAACCCGACGTCCGCCAGGTGAACCCCATCCGGTCGGTAAAGGGCCTTCTTGTCGGCCGTAATAGTGTCATGCCTAATGACGAAACCTCCCACGGCCGTGACCGCTCTCCCCACTTCCCTATTAACTTTCTTGCGGACATTGTACGCTGCCCTCTGTGTCACAATGTGACGCCAACGCAGCCGTGCAACCACGTTAGACCAACCTATCCGCACATCCTGAAGCCATGTGCACACCCACTTAATGTCCGCAACCATAATCCGTATTAAATCCAACACGGGAATGGATCCCAAGTCATTTCCGCCCAGATGCACAACAATCACTTGAGGCTTTCCCCACCTCCTATGTGCATCCTGTAACAGAGCGGGAAGCTCCCTCCAATTAAGACCCCTGCGCCCGAGCCAGCGAATGTTAGCCCTGGATGCTGCCAATCCTAGCTGCTGCCCTCCCGGGGAATGATGCGCCCTGATAGCCGCCCAGTGGATAAAGGAGTGCCCAATAATCCACACGCGCACCGGGGTCTTTCCTGTACCTATAACAACATGGATGGGGACAATGAAATGGTGACAAACCACTGGCAATACCCCTTTCTCACCCCCCCCCACTCCCCACCAAGTCGGGAAGGAATCAAGAGGTTACACACCTTACACACCCTCATCACTAAGCATGCAATGGGCGAATATAGCCCCTATATCGCTCAGACTTCCAACGCCCCATTTTCTTAATGACCGCCTGCGACGACCCCAAGGCCGCAGCACTAGTCGCTGCCCCGATGTGGAATGAATGCGGCGCAATCTTAGATGGATCCAATCCCGCTGCCGCTGCCACTTTGGCAAGCACTTTGCGGAACTGGAAAGCTGAAAGTGAACTACCGTCCTCGTGCACGAGAAACTGTAGTCCTCCGACCGGCCGTACATGGCAATAATCCGCCACGCTCGATACCGGGCAGCACTCTGTGTATTCGTGTCTGGCTAAAGGCAACCAGGCCCCTTTCCCAACCTGATCAGTTTTGGATCTGGGAATGAGCAAGAGCACGCAATCGTCCGTGGTCCTTACGTGCCCCACTTTAATACCGCCTACCTCCCCTCTTGTGGAGGAGGCGACCACTTCGCCTATCCTCAGCGCCCCCGCAAATGCCAGCGCGAAAGCAGCCCGAAACAAGACCGCCTCGTAGGCTGAACTGCACACTGCCCCCAGATTTACCACCAACGAGCGCAATCTTTCCGTCGTGATCGGCTCCCTCCGATCCTTAGCGGGTGGGGCCAACCGGCCCCATCCCTTCAAGATCTGCCTTACTAGAAAAGTACCTGTATAATCCCTGAAACCTAAGGCTTTATTGAAAAAGGACAATGCCGCTAACCTGCTCAAAGCTGACAATCTGGACATACCCTCAAGCTTAAAGCACGCAAGCCATTCTAGAACGTGTACCTGAGACGCCTGACACAACAAGAAGCCCTTCTGCAAGCTGAAACGCTCCCATGCCCTCCAATGCGCCGAATACGCAGCCCACGTCTTAGGAGCCAGCGATGCCCTGATCATGGGGAGGATGGACTCCCAACCCCCGCCAGCTGCCAAAGGAAAAGAGGGCACGTTAGACCCTCAGCTGCCGCCCTCGGGGCTACCCTTCTAAACTGATCCCATTGAAATCTGGAAAGGGCATCTGCTATCACATTGCTCACCCCTGGGACGTGCCGTGCTGTGAAGCGAACATTAAGCTGCAAACACCGCAAGACGAGGTGCCGTAGGTAGGTCACCACCACCGGTGAGGTTGCTGACAACCTGTTTATGGCATATACCACGCTCATATTGTCTGACCAGAAGATTACTGACCGATTTGACAGCCTCTCTCCCCATAGTTCTATTGCTACCACAATAGGGAAGAGTTCTAGCATCGTAAGGTTACGCGTGAGACCCGCGGCAGCCCAGCCCTCTGGCCATGGCTCCGCACTCCAGTCTCCGTCTAAATAGGCTCCATAGCCAAACCCGCCCGCGGCATCCGTGAACAGATGCAAGGCTTGATTGGAAATGGGCCCGTCTCTCCAAAGGCAGACCCCGTTAAAATGAACAAGGAACCTCTCCCAAACTCTCAGGTCGTCCCTCATCTCCTCTGTCACCCGACGCTTGTGGCTAAGCGTCCGAGGCCCCTTCAATTGAGCTTCTAACCTGCGGTTGAAGACCCTCCCCATGGGGATCGCCCTCCCCGCAAAGTTAAGCAATCCCAGAAGGGATTGCAGCTCAGTAATGGAGATATGCTCCGCGCGACATGCTGATTGAACCGCCCCAAGTAGGCGGTCGACTTTATCTTTTGGGAGCCGGCATAGGGAGGCAACAGTGTCGATCTCTATGCCTAGGAACGTCAGGCAGGTACATGGTCCCTGCGTTTTTTCGTGCGCGAGCGGCACTCCAAACTCTGCTGTAATATCCTGCATCACCCGCATCAATGCCGCACATTCGTCAGTATCTGGACCCCCTACCAGCAGGAAATCATCCAGGTAGTGAGCCACGGCCCCGCCCCCAGACGCCCTCTGCACTACCCAGTGCAGGAAGGAGCTGAAGCATTCAAAAAGGGCACATGACAAGGAGCAGCCCATGGGCAAACACCTGTCAACAAAAAATTCACCCTCGAACTTCATCCCCATCAGCCGGAATGAGGAAGGATGAAGTGGGAGCAAGCGGAAGGCGGACTCAATGTCCAGCTTGGCCATCAAGGCCCCGCGACCCCGAGAGCGAACCACCTCCAGTGCCTCGTCAAAGGACTGATAATGCACGGAACTGAGGTCCGGATCTATCGCATCGTTCACTGACGCCCCCTTGGGATAAGACAAGTGGTGAATGAGCCTGTACTTCCCCTTCTCCCGCTTGGGAACTACCCCCAGTGGAGAGACTACTAGATCCGCGATTGGTCGTTCCCGAAATGGGCCGACCACCCTCCCCAGCCTCAGTTCCTTATCCAGCTTCTCCCTCACTACGTGCGGGAACTCATAAGCTGACTTTAGGTTACGGTGGACGGAGGACCCAGTTACTTGCGATGTAATCGGTATTCTAAACCCCACCCTCAATCCCGACGACAGGACTGCCGCTGCCTCGCCGTCAGGATACAGCGCCAGCCACGGCGCCATCCTCTCGTACCTAAGTGGAGTTGGAGCCCTTGCCCCCAGGTCCCCCTCTACTAATCGGGGAGGGTGCACCGGCTCCCCTTCTATTCGCGCATTCTGCCCCCGGGTGGGGTCCGCTGCAAAACTTGCAGATGTGCCGAAAGGAGCAATTTGCTCCCCTGTCACACTGCTTGTCCTGGAATTTCCAGCACTCCCTCCCCCGCCTCTTCGGGCGCAGAAAGGACCGCTGCGTCCCAGGCTTCGCCGCCCCGGTTGGCGAAGTAGACCTCTCGCGCCCCAACTTAGACCACAGGTGCATATCTTGCGTCCCGAAGTGTAAGATGTGGTTACCCACCATTTTCTTGCGAAACGCCACATCGTAGTCCCGCCAAGCACCTTCCCTGAACCTTTTGTAAATATCACCAATAGTGTCTTGATATTTAAAAAGGTTATGCCCCTGCGTCGGCCACCTATCAACATAGCAGGACGCCAACACCCTATATCCAGCCTGCCATTCCTCATAAGTTTCCTGGCGCCTAACTTTCTTGGGGCCCGAGCCCTCGGCCGCCCTCTCCTTAGCTCTACAGGCTTCCGGAGTGAGTTCGTAGATATTCACATATCTACCCTCTTGGATCTTTTTAATCACTTTAGCCTTCAAATGGCCGTAAAGTGAGTGGACTAGGCATGGGTAGGAATCCCCATGCACCGCCACTTTTCTTGATGCCACCTGCCCCGCCGGCGCAACTCCCGCTTGCGCTAAGGAATTGTTCTCCACGACGCCCTGCGTGCCTGCCTTCGCCTGCACCTGCGCTGCCACTAATTTTTTAATCATTCTAAACATTTGTTGTTGGCCCTTTCCCACTAAACCCAGCCCTGCCTCGCTATCAGAACCTGAGTCACTAGAGGAAGACCCCATGTTAGTGTGTGTAATATCAGTGATTGTGCACTCACCAGCTTGAGACAGCTGCTGCGACACTCCTTCCGATGGCTGTGGTTGTCCGCCTTCTGAAATGCTAGCAAGTCCCACAGCTCCTCCATTTGCCATGCAATGGCCGCTTGTACCAGCCTCCATTCTGCGTTCAGCACCTGATGACACCTGAGGAGACAAAACAGACTGGGGAGTACTCTGAGTGACGAAGAGGGCCCCAGATGGGGCCGCACCCTCCTTTTCGACACCCCTAGCCCTCTCTTGCACCCCAAGTGCTGCAGCCACCGCCCTTCTAATCAAATCCTCCTGAACACCCAATGCCTGACTAACGCATTCTCTCACCTCGCGCTGTACCTCAGCAGCGATCTGCGCACTGTCCACACGTGCATTCACACCCCTCAACTGGCCCTGCCTAGAAGCATCTACATTACCTATAGTACCTGACCCAAGAGTCACATTTTCATTGCCTTGTCTATTAGCAATCTGCTCCCTCTGCTGCTCAGGGGCCTGTTGCGGACGTACCGCTTCTTGAAAGTAGGGGGCATCATTTGCACCTAAACTTTGTCCCCTGCAAACTCTCACACTTTGCTCCTGACTCTGTGGCTGATCTCTCATGATAAGATCCCTGTTCATACCGGCAACAGCACCATTCGAGCCACTACCCCTCAGCACCACAACCTCCGCTTCTATTGGAGGTATAACCTGCTGCCTGTGACCCATGGGGTCCCCATCTGCCGTGATGGCGTCATCTGCGCCTCTAACACATGATCCTCTCACCTGCCGCCTATGCTCCTCGCCTGCAGCCACACTCACCACCTGCCCGGTACCCGCCCCCCTGCCCCCTGCGGCCGTCGTCGCCACCCGGAGTCTCCCCAACTTACTAGGGGCTGCTCCGGAAGGCTCCTCCGGCTGGTCAGCAGGGCGGCGTTGTGTGCGCGTGCGGCCGTGCTCCTCCCCAGAAGAAGATCCGTCAGAGGGGGAGGAGACGCGACGCACGTTACGTGCGGGGGCGTGGCCACGCCCCACGCTGCTAGAAGGCCTCAAGCCCGCCCGGCCGCGGCAGCCACCGGCAATAACCCCAGACCCTCCGGCACCATCCAGGCCCTGCACTATGCCGCCCGACCCCCGGCCAGAGGCCAGAGACTGGGCAAGGGCCAAGACAGTGGCCAGAGCGCCCGGCGGAAGCGCCGGGAGCTGCTGCATAAGGGCCCCAATGTCTGCTCCATGCTCCCCAGCTCCCCCTACCTCAGGCCCAGTCCTAGCAGAAACCTGGGCAGAATCAACACTGGGAACCGCTCTCCCTGCTCCTCTTCCCCTAGCCCTGGTGCTTGCCCCGGCCCCCGCCCTGCTAGAAGGGGTGTAACTGAGCTCCCTCCTAACCCTCTGTCTAGTAGCAATGGAGGGCCTACTGGGAACCCTAACTTGGGGGGTAGGGGGTACCACATCATCCAGGTCTGACTCCTCATTTTCTCCTGCAGGTCTCTTTCTTCTTGAAGGCTCCACCACCGCATCCCTGTACCTCCTGGGAGGCAAAGAAGTACGCCTGGCATGCTTCATGATCCCTGGGGCCTAAAGTTCAAGATATCCAGCACAGAAGAAAGTTCTCCTCGAAGTCTGGAGGCAGGAAGAGGCCGAATCCACTGGAACAGGACCCTATAAAGGCAAGAGGTACACCCTCCCACACATTTGCAACATTGTAGCATACACACACTTCTAGAATCCTCCAGACTTCAAGTCAGCTATCCCTTAATTTTGCTACAGGCCCACTAGAGGGCCCTCCACTTCCATAAACTACATTGATATATTAATATACTTTATAACCTCAAAGATTGTCTGTTTCTAAGTCACTGTAGGCCACCTCATATCTCAGTGTTTTTTGTTTTTTTTACTTTTTACCATTTTGCACAAAGCCAGACAGTGTTAATTTATGTGTGCCATATAGAAAACATTGTGCTCACTCCCAAAGAGAATAATAACGGTTATGCAGGAACCAGCACTAATTGACTAAAATGCAAGTTTGTAAAAAGCACTTTGATAAGGGGCAGGATAAGAAACAGTCTGCAGAGGCTTAGATACAGATAATCAAAAAAGTAAAAAAGTATATTAATATAATAGTGTTGGTTATGCAAAACTGGGGAATGGGTAATAAAGGGATTGTCTATTTTTTTAAAATAACAATTGTCAAGCAGTCTGTCCTTTTAAGATAACAAAGGATATCAATAGATACATTTGTTTTTATTTAGTAATTTCATGCTCACAGACAAGAATGATTGTTCCAGATTATAAGTTCAATAACATATGTACTCTCGTGAATGAGTTTTGACTTACTTTGCATGGAGGCTCATCCCCTAGAAAAAAACATTCACAATTGCGCAATCTCATATAAGGGTCTCTTATAAAGATATTAACGGCCAGATTATGAGTTGTGCGTTAAGTTGAAAAAGCAGCATTAACAGGTCCTAACGCTGCTTTTTCACTACCGGTGCTATTACGAGTCTTGTAGGTTTAGGTGCCCCGCACACTTTTTTGGCCTTTTTTGGTCAATAGTTAACATTTTTATGGTACAACGCTGTAGCATAAAACTCATAACTAAAGTGCTAAAAAGTACACTAACACCCATAAACTACCTATTAACCCCTAAACCGGGGCCCTTCCGCATCACAAATACTAAAATACAATTTTTAACCCCTAATCTGCCACTCTGGACATCCGCCACTATAATAAACATATTAATCCATAAACCGCTGCACTCCCGCCTCACAAACACTAGTTAAATAAAATAAATGTGAATAATAGTGAATAATAGTGAACTAACAGTTCGTAAGTTAGTTAGAAGGATATATTAACTTCCCAGAGAATCTTCTGCAATCAATGTCTTCCACGTTATTCTCAGAAGAAATGAGAAAAAGAGCACAACATAGCGTAATTCTGTAACACACTTGAAGTGACTGATGAATTTGTTAACAAGTGATTACTCACATTTGGTGGAGCCAATCCAACCTCAGGGTCATGCACACACCTACTTTATACTGGTAGGTAAACAGTGTCTCACACAAAGATATGTAAAAGTATAATTTATTTAAAAACATAAAACGTCACAAATGCACAACCAACACCATATATTGAGGACTGATGAGTGACAATACAATGATTATTGCTCTAAGGAGCAGACCTATAGGCTGAATGTATGCAGATGGAAGGCAGAAGATTAACCGCTAACCATCTTCAAACTGATACCAGCAAGGAATAGCTCCGCCTCCGGCGTTATAGGCAAGAGAAAGACGTGTGGTGAGATAAAAGTTTTTAAAAGTTTCAATTCCGACGTACGTTTCGCTTAGCAGCTTTATCAAGGAATCCAGTGCGCATGTCTGTAATGTCTTTTATACCTCAGTTCATTAAAAAAACGGAAGTGACAGATTTATAATCCACCATTTTGGAAGAGGGCAAATAATGTTTATATTTCTGTCTTTTGGATCATAATTTCATCAACATATGTGGATAGAAAGGTTAAGAAAATTGATAACAATATGTCATTATATAACAAGAATACAAACACGGTATATACAAAATCTCTATTTAAGCATTGTGTCTCTGATACAATGGGATACAATTCGATGGCTGTATATGAATGTGATACATCTAATCTTATGGTATAAAGTTTAGATAAATGCAGATATATATCTGAAGATGGTGTATTACGATTAGAGATATTGACCTATTGATGGATAACTAGCATAATGTTTTATCAATGTTACAAGAAATTATGTACTTCAAAACCCTTATTTAGACCATTGGTTATGAAACTGTCCATAATGTGGATCCATTTCATCTCCAACCATCCCAAAGAGTTTTGTGTGTCACCTCCTTTTTAACTAGACTCTACTTTCTAATGCCTAGAAATTCCAAATCTTTCACTCTTCTATTGTGTTTCTTATCAAAATGTGCAGACACAGTGTGATTTGGAAAACCTTTTTTGATGTTATATATGTGTTCATTCAATCTTGAGGTACGACCTATATATATAAGGTCACATGAACATCGTAGTAGATAAATTACATTTTTACTGTTGCATGTGATAAACTGATCTATATCATAACTTTTCTTACGGTCTTTCGAGTAAAATTGATTAAATATTTTTGGTGTTAATTTCATTTGTTTACATGCATTGCAAAACTGGCACCTTCTAAAACCCATCTCGGATGGGAGGATCCAGTTTTTACTTGGTTGTTTCACATCTAAGTCTCTTGGACCATTAGAAAGTTGTAACTTTAGATTCAGAACTTTTTTAAACATTATCCTTGGGCCATCCCCCAAGAGATTTGAGAGTCCTGAATCTCGAGATAGAATGCCCCAATGTTTTTGAATGATATCTCTTAGTTCACTACTTTGTGTGCTGTGTTGGAATATCAACATATTTGCTAGTTTCTCATTATTATCACCCATTGTGTTCTTATTTTTGGTTTTATATTGTAATAATTCCATTCTGTCCAGATCTGTGACTTCTTTTATTTTATTATTTAAAAATTTCTCTGAATAGTTTTTTTCTAGAAATCGTTTTTTTCAGAATTTGAGACTGTTCCTGATATGTGACCACATCCTTACAGTTGCGCCTCAAACGGACAAATTGTCCTTTAGGTATATTGGTCAGCCAATGTTTCTGATGACAACTGTTCAGATTAAATATTGTTGACATCGGGGGCGGAGCTAAGCCACGCAGGCGGATGGCTGTCTTCTGAGCGAGCTCCTAAATCCCTAGGCAGTGCACTTAATTAATGATGGCTATTTCCCTTCCCAAATCCCTTATTTCATAGTGGGTACACCTTTTCTAACAATCAAGAGGATCTTGGTGCGAAAACCGGAACATTTTATGCTCTTTTAAGCCAGAGCTGCAGGAGTGACATACTGGACCGGAGCTCCCGGTGAGGCCTGAAGCCCTGAGTGCAGCGGAGGAGCGACTAGGCACTCTTGCCTAAACTTTTGAGCAGCAGATATAAATCATCAGATGACACCAGAAGACCGCAACCAACGAGGTAAATAATACCGCACACACGCTTGAACACAGCCTCAGCCTTAACAGATCACACGCTGCCATACCTAATATCGCGGTCAGCGCAGTAGAGCGGCTCCCGAGCCCTGTCAGTTCAGAGTAGTGGGCGAAGGAGATTGAGGGCAACTGGCTTACTACAGTAATCCCCTACATACCGGCTTGCTTCCCGCCCTTAGTGAGAGGAAAAGGTGAACAGTAGAAGGCTTAATCAGAATTCAACTGCGACACATCGCAGCAGCTTTGTACAAGGGGACACATCAATGAAAGCTCCTAGGCCGCTTTACTTGGATAACTTGCTGGGGCTATAAATTTATTCAGCTCGTACCTAACTGGCTTTGTGAACTGTTTTGTGAAATTGCATATAAAAGTGCCTGTCACTTGCACATCACTCTCACTCCCATGTGGGAAACTATAATATTCTGTTACAGCCTTGCTCAATCCTGCTCTCTCTTACATCCACGCTAGCAGTGAAGCTATGCCTTGTAAAAGGCAATCTAAGTCTGAAAAAGATCTCCCTGTGTGTACACTCAGTGGATACTTGAAACACATTGACCACCCTAATATAGAGCTGTCTAGCAGCATGGAGGACAGCCAAAATGCTTCCCCACCTATTTTGCAAAACACTGACTTAACTGCGTCACAGCCTATCACTAAAGAGGACTTGCAGCTCCTATCCTCCAAGGAGGACATTAGAAATGCTGTTAAAGAAATGAGAAACCTGTTTCATGAACTGAAAAAGGACATTAGCTCCCTGGACAATAGAGTCACACAATCTGAAGCAAAACATAATGAGACTTCAAGCTCTATTTTGCAAATGCAAACTAAGATGCAGCGGCAATCAGACACCATTCAGCTTATGTCTGATAAAATAGAAGATCTTGACAACAGAGGCCGCCGCAACAACTTAAGAATTAGGGGAGTATCTGAAACTATCCATCCTCCGGCGATTGAAGGCTATTTGCAGAGCCTATTTCGCACTCTTAAAGACACCCCGGCCTTGCCTGAGATAGCATTAGAGCGGGCACATAGGGCGCTCAGGGCAAAGCCACCCCCTAAGGCGCCTCCTAGGGATATAATTGTCCGCTTCTTGAATTTTAAGGAAAAGGAAGAAATTCTTCGGTGTGCACGTGACAAACAACCAGTACAACATGCAGGTGAAACACTACAGATTTTCTCTGACCTCTCACCAACCACTCTTTCGAAGAGAGACTTGGCGCAAATTACAGAGAAATTGAGAGCACACAAGGTCCCATACAGGTGGGGCTTCCCTGTGTCCATCATTGCCTCCTGGCATAACAAGACGGCCATTTTCCACCCAGGATCAGATGCTCTGGCCTTCTTTGCTACTTTGTCCATCGACGATGAAGCCCCATAATAACTTTCCAACCTTTGGCCTCTTAAAGAAGCACCACCTTTTTTCTGCTTAAATACCCACTAGGGCCCTCCCTGACTTGTTATTTATACGAACACTCATATCCTTTTGTGACTCTTCATCTCCTGGTGCTGCTTCCAGATAAGGTATCGCCCAATGTACTAGAGTCAAGTTTATTTGCTATACATGTGATTAGAGGTGCACATGTCCCCTCATATATGATCCTCATCCCTTCCCTTTCCCCTCCCCCTACCAAGCCACGTAAACTGTGCTCATTAGGGGCCCTTTATGCTAATACGGTGACTTAGAAATGTTACTTACTTTGCATTTACCCTGCTGTTCATTTACTTTTGCTTTGTTAATATAATGTCTTCCTACATAGTGTCCAAAATACCAACTTACTGAGGGTTTGATGTGTTGATATGCTCCCCCTCCAATTCCCTCTCTTTCCTCCCTCTCCTCTCTCTTTTCTTGCCCCCCCTCCCCCCATTCCTCCCCTCCTTCCTCCAATGTTGTTGAAAATCATAAAACTTATCTGAATTTTTCTACTGCACTCAAATTACTGTCTTAATGTTTACAGATATGTTTGACAAAACTGTGGTTGCAATGCTGTTGTTTTAGTTTAAATTCTGTCAAAAGTGGCCAGCTCTAAAGTATTCTTGAATGTTCCTACTCCTCCCTCTATTTCTCCCCCTCCCCCCCTTCTTCCCCTTCCCCTTTCCCTCTTTCCCTCCCCCTTCCTCTCCCCCCCCCTTTTTTTTTTCCTCCCCCCCCTTTTTTTATCCTTTCTCCTTTTCCCATGCCCCCTCCCTTCCCTCTTCACAATACTTATCTTCCACATACCTTCCGATGCTGAAATGTTGTCCGTTGTGTTATCCTTGAAATAATAACAATGTTGTTGAAAATCTTATAACTTATCTGAATCCTTCTACAGCATTCATATTTCTGTCTCAATGTTTACAGTTATGTTTGGCGTAATTATGGTTTGTAATGTTTCTGTCTTAGTTTAAATCTTGTCAAAAGTGACCAGCTCTAAAGTGTTTTTGAAGGTTTTCACTCCTCCCTCTCTTTCTCCCCCTCATTCTCCCCCTCCCCCCCTCGCTCCCTTCCCCCCCTCTCCTTCTTCCCCCCCTCTCCTTCTTTCCCCCCGCCCCCTCTCCCCCTCCCCTCTCCAAGCCATCTTCTTTACAGATTCAGGAGTGTCTGCCTTTTGTGCTACATTCCTGGAATTTTATATTATATCTTAAAAATGTACTGTTCTAGGGATTATTTCCCCTGTCTCTCTTACTTCTTCGCTTTTCTCTTCATCTACTGTTAGTCTAATTTCTATACAGTTTTATTCTTTTTCTCTCCTCTCGGTCCCGACTGAGATACTCTCTATCTGACCTCGCTGAGCCTACATATAGTGTCTAACACTTCTATCCTCTCCCACTTCTCTTTTTTATCTATAAACACTACTCTCTTTTCCTTTTTCTTTTTCTTCCCCTCCCCCTCCCTTTTTTTTTTCTCTTTTCTCCCCTCCTATGGCCCACTCGGGTGGAAGGTTTGGCTCTCACGGGCTTACTTTTGTCTCTGTTAATGCCAAAGGTTTGAATGACCCAGGAAAGAGGTCAATAGCTTTACGAGAGTTGCATAAACATCATAGTCATGTTCTCTTTTTTCAAGAAACTCATTTCCGTAGGGGAAGGGAACCAAAATGGCAGAATAAACAATACCCTGTGGCCTTATTCGCCTCAGGCCCATCCAAGAAATGTGGAGTGGGCATTATGATTCACCACTCGGTCCCATTGCAAATTTTACATGTTGAAAGAGACCTTGAGGGTAGGTTTTTACTGATTTCCGGTACACTGTATGATCACCCGATCACACTGGCTACATTTTACTGCCCAAATGCTGACCAGCATCATTTCATGTCCAAGATTTCGAAGTTAATTTTGGACCACACTAAGGGCCCACTGTTTTTGGCAGGGGATCTTAACATACCGTTGGATGTGTGTGTAGACACGTCCAATAGATCAGCGAGTATTCCTTCTAAAATAATTAAGTCAGTCAGGACAACTATTGCAAATCTCCAGCTACATGATGTGTGGAGAACACTTCATCCATCGGAAAGAGATTACACATACTACTCCCCTCCACACAACAAATACTCACGTATAGATTACTTCCTTTTTGACTCGACAGGACTAGACATGACTATTAGTTCTAAAATAGACACTATTAAATGGTCAGATCATGCCCCCATAATCTGTAACATCCTATGGCCAGACCTGCCCCCTACATCTTATGTTTGGAAACTAGATGATCACCTATTAGAGAGACAGGACATTAAAGCTGCGATCCAAAAATCACTAACAGACTATATGACACATAACGACCCTGTGCATACTTCAATCACCAGCTTCTGGGAGGCACACAGGTGTGTTGTTCGGGGTGAGTTCCTCAAGCATAAGGCCCATCTGATAAAACAACAGAGGATAAAACATTCACAACTCCTACAAAAAGTGACTGAATTAGAAAACATACATAAACGGGACCCGTTGAACGGGGCTGTAGGCAGGTCTTTGACTGAGGCCAGATCACTCCTTGCATACAAAGAAATCAAATTGTTCCAGCTGGTGCAAAAATTACTTTTATTTGTGCAAAACAGGGATCGATAAGCAACGTTTCAGGCCCAAACTTGGCCCTTTCTCAAGCTTGACAATAGATTAGTGAACAAACATTTAAATAGCCATACTGGCGCCAAATATTGTGATTAAAAGTGATACAATGTTGCCCTCTATTGGCGAGCAATAATACAACATATAAAAAGATGTGTTTTAAAGTGCATTTTGATGGCCTGTGATACTGCCACCTAGTGAATCATCATGTTATCTAGAAAACATATAGATTTCATGTCATAAGTGAAAATTCATATATCTAAGAATAATAAATGTTTTAAACATTTCATCAATATACAAATGACATAAATTTCTATATAAATACAAGTTTAAAAATGCATTGTAAATTTATCATAATTAAATTAATCATTGTTTCCAATAATCAAAATATTTCAAATTTAAAAACATATATGTGTCTGGTGTGTCTAGCTCTAGATGGATAAATTATTTTTATCAGTTAACTCAATTTTATAATATTTTAACTCACAATCCGTCAAGAGACAGACACACCAACATATCTAGTCAATATTAGATATTCAACTGGGACATTCATTTGCAGATTTCCAGAGACATCAAATCTCATATTAATATCTACATATATTTGCACATTTATCAATCCATGATTTAAACAGTACAACATTATAAAAAGATTTTCCATTCCATTTCATTAAATTACCAAAAGGCAGTCCAATTGCATTCCCTATTTAAGCCTTTCGGCCACAGGGCACATAATTCATTAATCCAGTATGTTTCCCTCCTAGTTAGAATATTTTCTTTATCGCCCCCTCTCCTAGGTGTATGGACCCTTTCAATAATTTGGAAGCGTAATTGACTTATTCTGTGGCCTGCCTCTAAAAAATGTCCAGCCACTGGAGCATCCTTTTTTCCACAACGGATATTCGACTTGTGCTCAGAGATTCTCTCTCGTGCCTCCCTGGTCGATTGATCAATGTACATCAAGGAGCACGGACATTTAATTGCATAAATAATATACTCTGACCTACAAGTCAAATATTCATTTATGGAATATTTCTTACCCGTGTAGGGGTGACAAAAAGTCTCCCCTTTAATCATGGAATTGCAATTAATGCAAGATAGACATGGGTAACATCCCTTTCGTTTTTGGCCAGTTATTGTATTTTTGTATTTGTTTCTTCTCAGCCCCC
Source organism: Bombina bombina (assembly GCF_027579735.1). Taxonomy (NCBI): domain Eukaryota; kingdom Metazoa; phylum Chordata; class Amphibia; order Anura; family Bombinatoridae; genus Bombina; species Bombina bombina. Next base: position 964,082,507 of record NC_069504.1, on the reverse strand, counting down.
ATATCGGCTCTCACCAATTTATCTTTAATGTTAGGGCTACGTTTATAGGCTAACATAGGTGGTCTTGAAAATGCCCCTATATCTGGGTGACACTTGGACAAAATATGCCAGTATTTTCGAATGATTTTGTTAATTTGATTGCTTCTTGTATTGTACTGTGATATAAACTTAATCCTTTCTGAATTTTTAGAATTTTTAGAATTATTTCTATTCTCATCTCTCCTTGTTATTTCGGATCTACTCTCATTTTTACTCACATCTTGTTTTATATCTTCAATTAATGATTTGGGGTAACCCCTTGAGACAAATTTCTCTGACATTTCCTCTAGGCGAGACTTCTTAATGACAGGATCTGACACGATCCTATTAACCCTAAGAAGTTGACTCTTTGGAACAGCCTTAAAGGTGGTGGGTGGATGGAAACTCTCAAACCACAAAGTGTTATTTTTATCTGTAGGCTTGGAATAAATGTCAATTTTCAATCCATCCACCTCCTTATAGACTCTAGTATCCAGAAACTGAATTGAGCATTCATCATGTGTTAAAGTAAATTTAATGCCATTAACTGAACAGTTAAGGTCACCCACAAATGCCATTAGGGATCCAATGTCGCCATACCAGATGCCAAACACATCATCGATGAAACGCCACCAAGTGGCTCCATATTGTTTAAATGAATGATGTTCATAAACAATTAACTCTTCAAAATTAATCATAAATATGTTGGCATATGTAGGGGCGACATTGGATCCCATGGCTTTTCCCTTTCTTTGAAAATAAAAAGTGTCCTTAAATAGAAAGTAATTATCATACAAGATAACCTCCAATAAATCAACAAAAAATTGTATCTGAGCTAAACTGTACTTCTTATCATTAGATAACATTTTCATTACAGCAGCTATACCACTTGTATGTTTAATTGATGTGTAGAAGCTGGATACATCTAGGGTAAATAAAATCACTTTTTGATGTAATAAATCAAGATTTTCTAATTTCCTCAGAAAATCATAAGTATCCTTGATATATGAAGATGACTTAACAACATAAGACTGAAGGATCTTATCTAAAAAGATAGCAATATTAGAAAATATGGATCCTGTACCAGCCACAATGGGTCTACCTGGTGGTAGGTTTTTATCTTTATGGATCTTAGGTAAGCAATATATTACAGGTCTTATTGGATGTTTAATTTTTAGATATTCACTTAAATCCTTAGAAATTAAACCACTTCTTACCGCTTTAGATAGAATATTAAGAATTTCACCTTGTATCTTGTATGTCGGATCAAAACCAACTTCAACATATACTGAACCATCATTTAACTGTTGCATAATCTCATCTACATAATTCTCCTGTTTCATCAAGACTAGGGCACCGCCCTTATCTGCACCCTTGATTGTTAACCCTTTCCTTTCACGAATTGTTTTTAGTGAAGCGGAATCAGCATCAAATTTTGCTTTATTTTCATTAAAGATGTAATCTGATTTCAAAAATAATTTTTCCACTTCACCAAGAACCAATTCAAAAAAGCTATTGGCACTGTTGTCTGTAACACTGGGGTTAAAACTGCTGGTCTTTTTCAAACCAACCGACTTACAGGTTAATATACCTTTATCTTCAGTATAAACAGCAGTGTCACCAATATCAGCATTTTTATCAAAGAAAACTTTTAGTTTAATAGATCTAAAAAATCTATGTAACTCCTGCTTAATTTGAAACAAATTGCCTTTATTTACTGGGCAGTATGATAAACCTTTATTCAAAAAAAGTAATTCTCTGCCAGAGAAATCTATCCCTGAGATGTTATGTACAATACCATCATTTATAATAACTTTTTCTTTAAGTGACACATCAGAGATTTTCTCAATAGATCGTCCATCATGAACATGCATGTCCATAATTTTCAATTTATCAACCGTATCATAATGAGTGTTCATGTGTATTTCCTGAGTGTCCCCATTACAAATCATTTTTTTCGTTTTCACTTGCTGCATTCTGGAGTCATACGACTCACTCACCACAACTTGAGCAGTTCTTATTGCCTCTGTCGACCTCTTCCACGGCTGTTCCAGCGAGTCTGTTTGGCCTTTTTCACGCTCTGTATTGGGGGCAGATTGCTTGCGATGCTTCCTACCGCCCCTCCGGCGTCGCCATCTGACTCTTCCGTTAAAAAACATGCCGATGTTTCTGACTCACTCTGGGTGCCATCCGGTGTGCGCCGCTTGTCGCGCCTTTGTCGTGGGAATCGGATCCTTGGGACTCCACCCATTTCCATCCGCTGTGCCCACCTGTAGACATTGCCTTGTAAGTAATCCTGCTCATCGCTCAAGAATTTTGTGCGTTTCTTCTCCTCTAATGATCTTTTGTAATCACTCACGAACTTAGAAATCTTCTCCACCAGGGTTTTATATTCCTCCAGTGGTAAACTCTGTTGAAGTGCCACTTTCGATTTTTCCACTTCATCCTTAAAGGCAGCAATTTCCCTTTGAGCAAATTCCACCGTCCAGCTGATTAAATCAAAGGAACATTTATTTAAAATGCTTTCAAAGTGAGCACAATATTCCGGTTTATCCGAAAACAGAGTGGGTCTAGACATCCGTAGGCCCCTTGGGATGCGTTGCAGCTTGAAATATTCTGTCAGAGTTACAGCATGTAGCTGCAATACCATCTGTTTAACGCTATCTTTTTCCAGCTTTTTACTTGATCTCTCTTTAGGGGGTACATTTAGGAAATCACTTGATCCAAATACCGAGGAGAATATCATCTGTGCATCCTCAGTTGAATACCCAAAGGTATTAGATCCCATCGTAGTATTTGCCATCTCAGTAGTCATAGCGGTGCGAGTGTTTCAAAGTGGTTAAAGTTAAAGTTAATACTGCAACAATGTATCGTGAAGCACCGCACTCACTGCACAGCTAGGAACAGGTTCACCAAACCCAGCATCGATACAAAGAAATCAAATTGTTCCAGCTGGTGCAAAAATGACTTTTATTTGTGCAAAACAGGGATCGATAAGCAACGTTTCAGGCCCAAACTTGGCCCTTTCTCAAGCATGACAATAGGTTAGTGAACAAACATTTAAATAGCCATACTGGCGCCAAATATTGTAATTAAAAGTGATACAATGTTGCCCTCTATTGGCGAGCAATAATATAACATATAAAAAGATGTGTTTTAAAGTGCATTTTGATGGCCTGTGATACTGCCACCTAGTGAATCATCATGTTATCTAGAAAACATATAGATTTCATGTCATAAGTGAAAATTCATATATCTAAGAATAATAAATGTTTTAAACATTTCATCAATATACAAATGACATAAATTTCTAAATAAATACAAGTTTAAAAATGCATCATAAATTTATCATAATTAAATTAATCATTGTTTCCAATAATCAAAATATTTCAAATTTAAAAACATATATATGTGTCTGGTGTGTCTAGCTCTAGATGGATAAATTATTTTTATCAGTTAACTCAATTTTATAATATTTTAACTCACAATCCGTCAAGAGACAGACACACCAACATATCTAGTCAATATTAGATATTCAACTGGGACATTCATTTGCAGATTTCCAGAGACATCAAATCTCATATTAATATCTACATATATTTGCACATTTATCAATCCATGATTTAAACAGTACAACATTATAAAAAGATTTTCCATTCCATTTCATTAAATTACCAAAAGGCAGTCCAATTGCATTCCCTATTTAAGCCTTTCGGCCACAGGGTACATAATTCATTAATCCAGTATGTTTCCCTCCTGGTTAGAATATTTTCTTTATCGCCCCCTCTCCTAGGTGTATGGACCCTTTCAATAATTTGGAAGCGTAATTGACTTATTCTGTGGCCTGCCTCTAAAAAATGTCCAGCCACTGGAGCATCCTTTTTTCCACAACGGATATTCGACTTGTGCTCAGAGATTCTCTCTCGTGCCTCCCTGGTCGATTGACCAATGTACATCAAGGAGCACGGACACAAAATCATTCGAAAATACTGGCATATTTTGTCCAAGTGTCACCCAGATATAGGGGCATTTTCAAGACCACCTATGTTAGCCTGTAAACGTGGCCCTAACATTAAAGATAAATTGGTGAGAGCCGATATGGGGGCTGAGAAGAAACAAATACAAAGTACAATAACTGGCCAAAAACGAAAGGGATGTTACCCATGTCTATCTTGCATTAATTGCAATTCCATGATTAAAGGGGAGACTTTTTGTCACCCCTACACGGGTAAGAAATATTCCATAAATTAATATTTGACTTGTAGGTCAGAGTATATTATTTATGCAATTAAATGTCCATGCTCCTTGATGTACATTGGTCAATTGACCAGGGAGGCACGAGAGAGAATCTCTGAGCACAAGTCGAATATCCGTTGTGGAAAAAAGGATGCTCCAGTGGCTGGACATTTTTTAGAGGCAGGCCACAGAATAAGTCAGTTACGCTTCCAAATTATTGAAAGGGTCCATACACCTAGGAGAGGGGGCGATAAAGAAAATATTCTAACCAGGAGGGAAACATACTGGATTAATGAATTATGTGCCCTCTGGCCGAAAGGCTTAAATAGGGAATGCAATTGGACTGCCTTTTGGTAATTTAATGAAATGGAATGGAAAATCTTTTTATAATGTTGTACTGTTTAAATCATGGATTGATAAATGTGCAAATATATGTAGATATTAATATGAGATTTGATGTCTCTGGAAATCTGCAAATGAATGTCCCAGTTGAATATCTAATATTGACTAGATATGTTGGTGTGTCTGTCTCTTGACGGATTGTGAGTTAAAATATTATAAAATTGAGTTAACTGATAAAAATAATTTATCCATCTAGAGCTAGACACACCAGACACATATATATGTTTTTAAATTTGAAATATTTTGATTATTGGAAACAATGATTAATTTAATTATGATAAATTTATGATGCATTTTTAAACTTGTATTTATATAGAAATTTATGTCATTTGTATATTGATGAAATGTTTAAAACATTTATTATTCTTAGATATATGAATTTTCACTTATGACATGAAATCTATATGTTTTCTAGATAACATGATGATTCACTAGGTGGCAGTATCACAGGCCATCAAAATGCACTTTAAAACACATCTTTTTATATGTTATATTATTGCTCGCCAATAGAGGGCAACATTGTATCACTTTTAATCACAATATTTGGCGCCAGTATGGCTATTTAAATATTTGTTCACTAATCTATTGTCAAGCTTGAGAAAGGGCCAAGTTTGGGCCTGAAACGTTGCTTATCGATCCCTGTTTTGCACAAATAAAAGTCATTTTTGCACCAGCTGGAACAATTTGATTTCTTTGTATCGATGCTGGGTTTGGTGAACCTGTTCCTAGCTGTGCAGTGAGTGCGGTGCTTCATGATACATTGTTGCAGATCACTCCTTGCCCAACATCAACTAGAGACGCTACATCACAAACTGTTTGCGACAAAACAACAATATTATGAAGGGGGCAACAAGCCCGGTAAACGTTTAGCCAGAAACATCCGCAGACAGCAACTTAAGTCCCATATATATATATGTTGCAGAGGGAGGATGGTACTGCAGTGAAGGGAACCAGACAAATAGCGGACTCCTTCAATGCATACTATACTAACCTTTATAACATTTCGCGGACATGTGAGGGTAGACCCCAAGAACTCACTGAGTTAGAAAAGCAGAATATGATAAGACAAATATCTGTCCTCTCTAGCTATCCTGCAGCTTACCGCTGCTGACAGGGAATCCCTTGATTCCCCATTACTCTAGAGGAATTAGCCCAGGCCCTGACAGACCTTCCAAGTGGGAAGTGCCCTGGCCCTGATGGGTTTACACCCAAATACTACCGGGTTTTCTTTGACACTCTGGGCCCTTCCATGCTTCAACTATTCAATAATCTGATCAAATACCCCACACTCCCCAATACATCTCTAGAGGCGCATATCACTGTCATCCCAAAACAGGGCAAGCCCCCCACTTCTCCAGCCAATTTCCGCCCAATCTCATTGTTGAATTTGGATATGAAGGCCTATGCAAAGGTGCTCGCAAAGCGGTTGAATAGACTCCTCCCTTCCTTAATCTCTTCAGATCAGGTGGGTTTTGTCCCCGGTAGGGAGGCACGGGACAATACCAGCAAGGTGCTTCAACTGATCTCTCACGCGCAGGTCAAGAGTAGGCCTATGGCCCTATTCTCGACTGACGCTGAGAAAGCCTTTGACCGGGTGAATTGGCTTTTTCTTCGTCGGGTCATGAAGGCAATGAATTTTGGTGATCTCTTTGTCAACATGACTTTTGCTTTACATTCTGCAACGAATGCTAGGATCCGGATAAATAACACCTTATCTGAGACCTTTTATATTACGAATGGCACTAGGCAGGGCTGCCCGCTATCCCCGCTCCTCTTTGCTCTTTCTATTGAAGCATTGGCACAAAAAATTAGAGAAAACCCTAAGATCAGTGGGTTGCAGGTAGGTGATAAAGAATTTAAACAAGCACTCTATGCGGATGATATTCTTTACACCCTCACCAAAATTGAAACATCAATCCCAGAGTTGTTAAGTGAACTACAACAATACGGTGAACTTTCTGATTTCCATCTCAACTTATCCAAGTCAGAGCTGCTGAACATAAACTCTCCCCCAGAACTTATCCAAGAAATAGCCCAAAATTATCATATACCTATAGCCGCCTCTAGATTAAAATACCTCGGCATATATCTGTCCGCAAACCCACCTGACCTATATAAATATAACTATTTACCCCTACGTAAGGATATTATTACCGATTTATCCTCCTGGAAGAACAAAATGCTAACGTGGTTGGGGAAGATAAGCTTGATTAAAATGAATGTTTTGCCACGTATTTTGTATATCCTACAGACTGTGCCTATTGCCCTGCCTGGCGACTATCTATCCCAGTTACAGCGATCTCTTGAGCAGTTTATTTGGTCAGGGGTGAAACCAAGAGTGCCCCGAAAAACATTATATCTCCCTCGGGAGAGGGGTGGGCTGGGATTCCCTGATCTATCATTGTACAGGAGAGCAATTCTTCTGCAGAGAGTGGTTGAATGGTCGTGAAATGATATGCAAAAGCAATGGGTTTGCCTCGATGGTTATATTTTTAAACGGCATAACATTGGAGCCCTTGCGTGGATCCTGCCATCAAAGCGCCCTTCCCTAATACAGAAATACCACTTAACACAGGCAACCCTTCAGGAATGGGATAGGTTGTTAGCTACCTCCACCCAGATCTCCTCAGTCCATTCCCCAATGATCCCAATAATTGAAAATCCTTATATTCCATACCACGTTTTGGGTACTCGGTTGAGTACATTTTACCACCTGCGCGACGGTATCCTACACTCTGCTATACACAAGGGCAAACTGCGTACACAACTAGACATGTCGGCACAATACGGCACTCTCTTTTCCTTGTGGCTGCGATACCATCAACTAGCGCATTTCCTCATGCATCATAAACACAAAGATAGGTTTAATAGAGACCTTACACCTTTTGAACAACTGTGCACAAATATCACACCTCCTAGACGGTTGATATCAAAAGTATACAAACTCTTACTTATTCCTCCAGATATTCAGCTCCTCTCCTTTACATTAGCTTGGGGTAGGGACCTTGACAGCACTATTGAAGAAGACGAGTGGCTGAGATCATTTGCCCTGGCGAGGCGGTCATCGGTATCGGCTGTAGTACAGGAAATACACTTGAAATTATTAACCAGGTGGTATCACACTCCGGTGAGACTGCACAGATACTTTCCTTTGGCGATTCCCTACTGCTGGAGGGGCTGCGGAGAGCTAGGCTCTCTTATGCATATTTGGTGGTCTTGCCCCTTACTGAGAGATTTCTGGTCGGCAGTTCTTAAGACAATGTCACATAAGGTGCAAACTCCGATATTTGATGCCCCTGAGACCCTACTATTATTGCAGATTCCTAAAATCAAAAATGACTTTGCTAGAGCCCTTCTCCTGATAATGATCACAGGAGCTAAGCGACTAATCCCTCGTAAATGGAAGTCTAAACAGATCCCCTCCCTCGATGAGTGGCATGCCTCAGTGGATGACTTACTAAAATTAGAGAGGTTGCATTACTTTAAAATCAATCAATTGGTGTCCCATGATATGATGCTGGCGGTATGGAAGGGCACCTTGCTGTGAGGCCTTGCTTACCTCAATCCCCATTCAAACCCCACTACTGTTCATTGCGCAAGCACCCCTCTCCCCCCCTTTTTTCTTTTTTTCTCTTCCCCTCCCTCTCTCCTGATGTATGACTCCTTCTCCTCTTTTCCCCTTTCTTTTTCTTCTATTTCTTTACACTTAATACTAGCCTTTATATATTCCTTTATCTACATGAAAATGAATAATCGTTGATACCATGCTTTACAGCTCCGGAGGGGTGTTTTGTTTTCCCCTCCGCCTCTAACATTATTTGGAAATACAATTGTACGATCTTGTTTGCTCTTCCATGTTGGGCAAGTAGGACACTGTAGACAAACATGTGCATTTCACTGTGTTTAGGTCTTATGCTTTCTTTTGTCATATGATGTAATATTTATACAGCAGACAGTGTTATGTTATGTGATTTCTCTGTTGTATTTCTGATTCTTCTTTATGTTTAATAAAGCTGGTTTTAAAAAATATTTAAAAAAAAATAAATAAATATTGTTGACATCAATCCTTGTTTTTAGTATATTATTTTCTATATAAATTTCTAAGTCCAAAAATTCCACCTTGTTTTTACTATATTTCCAGGTGAGTGCTACTTTTAATTAATTTATTTTTTACATATTCCATGAATTCCATTAGTTGGCTTTCACTCCCTGACCATATAAGAAACAGGTCGTCTATATAGCGATAATAGGACACCAGATATTGCGCCCATGGAGAATTGTAAACATATTGATTTTTACAATTTGCCATATGCAAATTGGCATAGCTGGGCGCAAATCTGGTGCCCATCGCTGTACCGCCTACCTGCAAATAATAGTTATTATTAAACCAAAAATAATTGGTCTCTAGAATTAGTCTAATACCATCAAGGATGAAGTCCAACTGTTTGGGGTCTAATGTTACATCCTTTTCTAATATATATTTTAACTGTTGAAATCCCTAATTCTATCTATCTATAATGGTGTATAATGATGTAACATCGCTTGTTACTAGCCACCAATTCTCATTCCACTCAATCTGTTCCAAATGATTTAAAATACTTATGGTGTCTTTTAAATAAGATTTTGTGTTTTTGACATACATTTGCAAAAATTGATCTATATATGATGAGGGGTTACTGTTGAGAGAGTTGATGCCCGATACGATTGGTCAACCCGGCGGGTTGTGTAAATCTTTATGTATTTTTGGCAGTACATAAAAAGTGGGTGTTTTAGGAAATTTAGTATTCAAAAATAGATACTCTTTTTTTTCAATTTTAAAAGAGCTTTATTGAAATATAAGCAAACATATAAACTTGGCTCTGGTTACATTATGAGCCCACTCAGCATCCAAAACAAATGATATACAAATACTTCAACTGCTTATATAAGTTTTGAATTAACGAGCCTTAATCAGATCATAGCTCTATGGTATATACTGAACGTGCCCTCAACCAAACCCAATGTTGATTGAGCTAGCCACTTTTGGGCTATAAAGTGTCTGAATATGTAAGTGGTTGGTTAAGGCAAGTGAGAGAAATATAATAGAAGTCCGATGTCCCCATTCTGTTCTGCCCTTGAGAGTCTGATTGAGTCTGGGTGTAACCAATAGATTCTCATATGTATTTTAGCATTCTTCAAATGCTCTCAAACCATGGCATATAAAATATCATACAAAACATCATTAATAATAAGGTAGGGAAAAGGTTTGGGGAGAAGAGGAGAGGATGGTATTGGGTAAGGCTTTAAATGAATATGTTTACGCAGTGAACAATTTGAGCTGCTTATGTATCTTGCATACCTTAACATACCCTGTGTCTTATGTATTTCTATGCACGTCCCTCCCTATCTGTATGTGTCCATGAATGGGTCAGTCGCCTTTATGCGCATTCCATCGCATTGTCATATATTCATGCACTTCCAACTTGCCCAATCTGAGAAAGTGGTATCTTTCCAAAAGAAGTAAATTATCTACTTGTTGTTTCAACATTAGGAGACTTGGTATCTCCATGGTTTTCCACTTCTGAGGTATTAGTGTTTTAGCACTATTAAGCATGATAAAGAGCAAGGTTTGTTTTATGTCATTTTTGAGGTTCGGGACATTATGGAGTAACAACAGCCCTGGATCTCTAGTTATATGTATGACAAGGGTTTTGTTAGTAAGGCTAATTATGTCTCCCCAGAAGGTTTCCATCTTCTTGCAACCCCACCACACGTGAAGCATATCTGCCATCTCCCCACACCCTCTACAGCATTGACCACTAGCCTGTTTTTATATCTTTTGGATCCTCACAGGGGTGAGGTATCATCTGGACAAGTATTTAAAATTTGTTTCTTGTATCTTGGCTGAGACCGAAGCTTTTTTATGGTTACGGAATATCCGTGTCCAGTCTTTGTGTGTGATTTCTGTGTTCAGTTCCCTGGACCATTTGTGACAGTATGATGGAAGCTGCTCCCCCTCAGAGTTCAGTAATACCCTATATAGGGCTGAAATGGTGTGTCGAGGGAAGTGTGAGGCCGTACATAAAGCCTCAAAGTGTGTCAGCTGTCTCATTAAGTTCTTTTTTAATTTGTGTGAATTTATGTAGTGCGATAATTGCGCATGCACATACCATGCATGTGGGTTGTCGTCTATTATTTTTATCAATTCGGTCTGTGGTAACATCTTTCCCCCAGATATTATGGTTTTGAATATGTGTTCCCTTAGCTGTATTGGGTTGGCCGAGTCTGTTCTAATCTGAGTTATGAAGGGAAGGTCGGGTTTCCCAACAAGTGGGGTTAAAGGCGCTGGTCTGGTAGTGATGCAGGTGCTGGTATTTATCAGTGCATCCATCTCTGGAATAATTCTTCCAGTAGAGGGTACCCATGTGATGTCAGGTCTTTGCTTCATCTGTAACCACACCAACCCCCAAACATTATCAACTTGCAATATTTCCCTGTCTAATCTAATCCACTGTTTAGTGTTTTAGTTGTGGCTCCAGTCCACCACTCTCTGCATCAGCACCGCCATTCTGTATTGTCTTATGTCTGGAAAACACAACCCGCCCCTCTCTCTTGGCATGTATAGAGTTTTCCTAGGAACCCTAGGTTTAATCCCATTCCAAATGAATTTTTCTATGTTGCCCTGAAGCTGAGTTAAAAATTATTTTGGTAGGAAGATGGGCAGTGCTTGCAGAACATATAGGATGCGCGGGAGGATGTTCATCTTTACTGCATGTATCCTTCCTATCCAAGACAGGGTTTTATTTTTCCAGCTTGAGAGATCATTTATTATTTCTTTTAGTAGGGGACTATAGTTTTTTACAAATAAGTCATTGAAGTGTTTGGTGATCTGAATGCCTAGATACTTTAGTTGTGTGTGTTGTATCTTAATGGGGCACATGAGTCGTAGGTCATTAATAACTGTTATTGGTGTGTTTATGTTAAGTAACTCAGATTTGGACAAATTTAAATGGAAGTTTGATACCTCGCCGTATTCTTCAAACGTCTTTAAAAGTGTCGGTAAAGATTTATCTATTTTAGTCAGTGTTAATAGGATGTCATCGGCGTACATTGCCAGTTTATATTCATTTTCTTTGGTAAAGACGCCTCTTATATCCCTATGCGATCTGATTGTGCATGCCAACACCTCTATGGAGATAGCAAACAATATTGGGGACAGGGTACATCCCTGTCTCGTACCATTTTTAATTCTAAAGGGTTCTGAGAGGACCGAATTGGTCCTGACCCTCGCAGTTGGGTCAGCGTAAAGGGAAAAAATGTTCTCTATAAAGCTATTACCTATGTTCATACCCTGTAGGGTGGCTTTGAGAAAATCCCAGTTGACCCTATCAAAGGCTTTTTCGGCATCTGTGGATATGAGAACCATGTCTTGTTGAGTGTTATGTGCTAAAGCTGTTAGTTGTAGAACCTTAATAGTATTGCCTCTTGCTTTTCTGCCTGGTATAAAACCCAATTGGTCAGGTGCTATTAAGTGTGCAAGAAGGGTCTGTTTGCTAGGACTTTGGCGAAGATCTTGTCTTTATTTAGGAGAGATATTGGTCGAAAACTTTCTGGTACGTCAGGGGTCTTGCCTGGTTTTGGTAACATAATAATGTGGGCCTCCAACATTGACGCTGGAAAATCTTTTGAGTCTTTAATGGAATCAAAAAGGAGCAACAGTTTTGGGGCTAGGACATGGGTGAACTTTTTATAATACTTTGCACTAAACCCATCTGGTCCTGGGCTTTTTCCCGATGAAAGGGACTTGTTTGCGTCCTGTATTTCTTTAATATTAAATGGGGAATCTAGCTTTTCTGATCCAATTTGGGTAAATTAACTCTAGCTAGGTATTCTGCTATAGCTTGTCCCTTTGTGGGTGGAGTTTTTGTGTTCTCGGCAGTTTGATGTAAGTTATATAGAGCTGAAAAATAGGAGCGAAAATCCTCTGCAATTAATATGCTATCATGTTTGAGTTGGCCAGTTTTATTTTTTAAATGATGGATGTGTGATTTGAGGTGCTTACATCTTAATGTTCTGGCCATCATCTTCCCTGCTTTGTCCCCCTGATAATAGTATCTTTGACGCAATTTGAGTGCTCTTTTTTGTTGTTCTTGCTGAAGGAATGTGTTAAGCTCCAATCTGGTTTGAGAGAGGCGGGTTTTAAGTTCGGAGTTTTTGGGGGTTTTTTTTGTCTTCTTGTTCTAATTGTTTGAGATTGTGGAGAATAGTGTCATATTTGATTCTGAGCTGCTTGATGAGTTTTGCCTCTTCCCCAGGGGCACCAATTGTGAACTAGAGTAGAGTCTTGTGCCTAATGCTTTCACATGTAGTCTTGGCATGCAGGGGGGACCTGTTTACTACATATATTTATTTGTTATGGTAATATGCTTATGTGCTATGTTTGCGGTTTCCATTATCTATGTTTCGGCCTTAACTCAGATGATAGCACGTTATGTTAAGGTTAAGTAGGGGCTATTTCACTATTAGCATGCAATTACTCTACATGTTTGCCCCTTTAATGAGAGATATACATACTAGTGCTGGAGTTACAACTTTTATAACTTGTGGTCACTATTGCCCATTGGTACTTAGGTGTATTATATCAATTGCATAAGAGAGGTCTTAACAGCATTATTAACAACATTAACATATATACATTCATGTTTGGAATACTCATCTGTCCTGTAGCTGTAGTGACTTTTCTTGCGGCTATAGGACTATCAAAGACACTAATTACATATTGTTCTGTCTTAACTCTGTGTCCTGTCTCGCTGATGAGGATGATGTAGCTGGTTTTGAGCTGTCCATGATGTTTTGGATCGGTGGTCTCCTGTTTCTCTGCTGCCGTGGCATATCTGTGGGCGTCGGGATCTGTATTTGAAGTATATCACAAAATGTTGGGATGTCTTCCAATGTGCGAAGTGATGCTGTCTTATCTCCTTTTGTTGCTATGATGCTCACAGGGAACCCCCATCTGTAGGGAATTGTCTGCGCCCTCAGCACTGCGGTCACAAATTGCAAGTTCCTACTTTTCTGTAGGGTGGCCAGACTTAGGTCCGTAAAGACTTGAATACTTATGCCAGCATGGGTGAGTTGGTGTTTCTGACGTGAATGACTCAATATTTCCTCTTTATCTACGTAGTTAAGAAACTGTACTATAATGTCCCATGGTGGGGCTTTTGCTGGTGGCTTGACTCTTAGAGCTCTATGAGTGCATTCAAGGACTATGTCTGGTGCAGTATTTGAGCCTTTAACAGTCCTAAAAAGGTCCTGCATATAACCTGGTATTGCTGGGGGATGGATGCTTTCTGGTACCCCTCTTATCCGCAAGTTGTTTCAGTGTCCCCTATTATCTAAGTCTTCTACTTTCTCCATAAGATTATGGATAGTTTCTTCCTGGTCATATGAGAGTTGGGACAAATGTTGTATGTCCTGCGTCGTTGTATCCCTCTTCCAGCGTTGATAGTTTGCATTCTACTTTTTTTATTTCTTTTTTCATCTCATTAAACATGTCTCTCATGTCGGACTTTGCAGATTTAATGTCGTCTTTGGTTGCCAAATGTTGTAAGTCTGCTTTAGTGATTTTGCAGGCTATGCTGTCTGTTTGCACGTTCATTGCTTGTGTTGTTTTCTGAGTCATCTCTGTGGTGACAATTGTCTGATTTGGGACACTTTCTATAGGTTTTAGATATTGATTGATCTTTTTGGCTTTGGCTGGTGTATCCAATTTAGGTTGTTTTTTAGCTGGCATAACCAGGGATTTGTGACTTGTTGTTATTGGAGTTAGTATTAATGTGTTTTAATGTCTTTCACTTGTGATCTTCTTTGCTGAGAGGAGTAGTTGTTAGCACGCTGTGTGCTTCTATGAAGATTAATTATATATTATCTATGTTGTGTGCGGTAGGATAATCTATGACATGCAACCAAAGATAATATGTGTTCCTAAGGCTATTGCAGGTTGTGTTTACTGCCAATTAGACCTTTGCTGTCTGTTCTTATGTATAATTTGACCGTTTGGCTTTTCCTGTATGTCTCCATGTGGTCAGCATGTGTGTCTTACTTTACCCTCCACTCAGTTTTATGCTACCCCTGTACACTTTGTGCAGGTCTTTATTTATCTTTATAATTTTCTTTTTTGCCCTCTGATTAAATCTCTCTTTTAAGTGTGGGGGTGCTCACCACCTTTTAACTTGTTGCAGGGTTAATATCTGGAGTGTTGCCTCTTTTATATATTATAACCCCCACACAGGGATCCCTGCAGCCAGAATCTATCTTAAGGACCGCCACAGCTTTTACCTCTCACACCTGCTGCATTGCCCCGGTGAGGCCCGGTGATTTCCCACTCAGCGGTTCCAGCCGCTCTTGCCTTAAAGGTGTGCAGCTGTCCCCCTCTGTTGTCTGAGTGATCGGCTCATGCGCTCTGTAGTCTCAGCTTTACTCATGGAAGATGGTCACTGAAAGCTGTGGCGCGCTCCTTGTCTCCGATGATCCGCCGCACTCAGATCAATAGATTAGGCCGTAAAGCACCCGTGCATGGCAATGGCGATTGCCGATGTTTGTGATCCTCCTAGCTGCTGTGTAACGGCTCAACTGTGTTCTCTTTTCTTTCAGCCTTATCTTGTGCTGGTGTCCCTCTGCATACTTGATTTAAGGTTCCTGACTGGGGAAAACAGGCCCAGGAGCTTCTCTATCTCGTGGCCATTACACTGTGCGGCCAAGCTCCGCCCCCTAGATACTTTTTTTTTATTTAGAATATTCTCCTTAACGCCCTCTTGTAAATATTTTTCTAATCTTTTTTATAGTTTAAAATTGGGTTAGAAGATAATTTAATGTATGTACTGGTGTTATTAAGCTGCCTATAACACTCCTCTTCATATTTAGTTTTATCCAGTATGACTGTACCACCGCCCTTGTCCGCGGGCTTTATTATTATCTCTTTGTTGTTTTTAAGTTCTAATAATGCTGTTTGTTCCTCTCTAGTTAAGTTAGAATTGTGTTTTATTTTAAGTTTTTAATGTCTCTATGTACTAATTCTAAAAAAGTATCGATGGGTGCCAATTTGTACTGTGTTGGATTAAATGTTGATTTATTTTTAACCTCCACATGACCCTGAGCTTGGATTGGCTCCATCAAATGTGAGTAATTACTCTTTAACAAATTCATCAGTCACTTCACGTGTGTTACAGAATTACGCTATGTTGTGCTCTTTTTCTCATTTCTTCTGAGAATAAAGTGGAAGACATTGATTGCAGAAGATTCTCTGGGAAGTGAATACATCCTTCTAACTAACTTACAAACTGTTAGTTCACTATTATTCACTATTATTCACATTTATTTTATTTTATCTTTTTTTTCTTTGTGATTTATTTGGTATATTTATTTCACTAGTTAAATAATATTAACCCCCTAATCTTCCACCCCTAACATCGCCGCAACCTACATTATATTTATTAACCCCTAATCTGCCACTCCTAACATCACCGCAACCTACATTATATTTATTAACCACTAATCTAACGCCCCCAACATCACCGCAACTATATTAAATGTATTAACCCCTAAATCTAAGTCTAACCCTAACACCCCCTAACTTAAATATAATTTAAATAAATCTAAATAAAATTACTATCATTAACTAAAATATTCCTATTTAAAACTAAATACTTACCTATAAAATAAACCCTAAGCTAGCTGCAATATAACTAATAGTTACATTGTATCTAGCTTAGGGTTTATTTTTATTTTACAGGCAAGTTTGTATTTATTTTAACTAGGTAGAATAGTTATTAAATAGTTATTAACAATTTAATAACTACCTAGCTAAAATAAAGACAAATTTACCTGTAAAATAAAACCTAACCTATGTTACACTAACATCTAACACTACACTACAATTAAATAAATTAACTAAATTAAATACAATTAAATAAATTAAATTAAATTAGCTAAATCACAAAAAAACCCACTAAATTACAGAAAATATAAAACAAATGACAGATCTTTAATTACACCTAATCTATTAGCCCTATCAAAATAAAAAAAAGCCCCCCCCAAAATAAAAAAAAAACCCTAGCCTAAACTAAACTATCAATAGCCCTTAAAAGGGCCTTTTGCGGGCCATTACCCCAAAATAATTAGCTTTTTACCTGTAAAAAAAAAAATACAAACACCCCCCAACAGTAAAACCCACCACCCACACAACCAACCCTCCAAATAAAATACTAACTAAAAAACCTAAGCTCCCCATTGCCCTGAAAATGGCATTTTGGTGGACATTGCCCTTAAAAAGGCATTCAGCTCTATTGCAGGTCCAAAGCCCTAACCTAAAAAATAAACCCACCCAATACACCCTTAAAAAAATCCTAACAATAACCCCCGCAGATTCACTTACCAGGAGAAGTCTTCATCCAAGCGGCAAGATGTCCTCAATGAAGCCGGCAGAAGTGGTCCTCCAGACAGGCAGAAGTGGTCCTCCAGATGGGCAGAAGTCTTCATCCAGACGGCATCTTCTATCTTCATCCTTCCGAGGCAGAGGGGCTCCATCTTCAAGACATCCGGCGCGGAGCATCCTCTTCAAACAACATCTTCTTCTGAATGAATATCTCTTTAAGTGACGTCATCCAAGAATTCTATCAGCCAATCGGAATTAAGGTAGAAAAAATCCTATTGGCTGATCCAATCAACCAGTAGGATTGAGCTTGCATTCTATTGGCTGATTGGAACAGCCAATAGAATGCCAGCTCAATCCTATTGGCTGATTGCATCAGCCAATAGGATTTTTCCTACCTTAATTCCGATTGGCTGATAGAATTCTTGGATGACGTCACTTAAAGTGCTATTCATTCGGAAGAAGACGTTGTTTGAAGAGGATGCTCCTGAGCGGACAAAAATCAGTTTGCCAGTGTGAGAAAGAGACAATATTGTGATTGCACCAAATCAACACATAACCTTTTTGGCTACAAAAACTACCACAAATGTGGATCCTGATAGATGGTGATCAAGGCTAATGTGTTAATATTTAACTAAAATATTTAAAACATTCAGACACTTTATTTCAATCATTACCAAACGTTCCAATATATGGGTCCATTTAACAAATGTCGGGTGGACAACAGCAGACATCTCCAAACCTGTCCACCCGGTGGGGTATGGACAGCATCTGTTGTCCAAAATTTATTATTGTGCAAGAAAATACTTATGCAACAACGACCTCTTCTTAACACCACAATGGGGCATATTCAACAATGTGTGAGCGGACATGATACAAAGTAACGTATCATGTCCTCTGCACATCGCTGCCCATCGATAAATGCCGACAGCATATCATTGCACCAGCAGTTCTTGTTAATGGTTGGTGCAATGCCACCCCTTGCAGATTCGCCGCTAGCAGGGGGCGTCAATCAACCCGATTGAATTTGATCGGGTTGATTTCTGTTTGCCGCCTCAGAGCAGGCAGACAAGTTATGGAGCAGCGGTCTTTAACTTTAACTTCTTGAAAGCTCCATACAGAGTTTAATAAATATGCCCCTATGTCTCAAGTATCAGTTGCAGGCTCATCCATGTGAATGTAAACCTTAAGGGCTCTAAAACTGCCTCCAAAGCTTGAAAATCATGCATTCATCCTAAGCCCTGGCATACTCTGACACGCTACCTACACAGATGTTCCCGCACTGCTAATTGACATTGGAAAAAATCTAATTATTCAGCTGACTTTCTGTAACGATTTAGTAGAGAGTGAGGATGGATCACAACTGCAGAGTATGCAAAATAAATGATTTGTATCACTTTTGGCAAATGGACTATTGAACAGCATAGACCAAGCTGCTTTCAGTGAAGTTGTTATTCTCAAGTAATTGAATTGCAGATCAGAAACTTGTCTGGCAACGAATGATGTAAAACATATATGCTGTTGAACGTCACAGCATTAGAATAGACATAAACAAAGTCTGGATCAGAAGAAATATAAAAAATAAATCAATTTCTTAGTAGCAATCTTAAGAGTTCAGCTAGCTCCCAGTACGATAAATCTTGATAAAGAAAAGCAGAGTTCCAGAAAGCAGGTAGTGTTGCTATTAGTGCTGGAGTAAGATATAACAGTTCAGTGTCAAGTGTAACTCTCAGTTTTAGACACTATTAGTTAGTTTGTCACAGAACGGTATACACATGTGCTGATAGTCTTGCGGTCAGTAGAGTAGCAGGGAAAAGCAAAGTTCAATATTTATTTGTACAGCACAGCTTAAAGTAACTACAGCGCTTACCCCCAGTCACAGGATGATGTGTAATAGAAGCGGAATTAATTCTGAGATGTCCTTGCACTTAGTCCGTGGGAGGTTGTTTGTAGAAGAGTTGCACTGTGTTGCAGTGGAAGAGAGATTGAAGTCCGGTGAGTGAGAAACGCTTCAGTGGCTCAGATGAGATAGAAACTCAGAGGGAGACGGCAGCAAACACACTGCAGTATGGAATAAGTCTCTTGTTGTAGCGTGCACGCTAAAAAGAAAAAATCGCCTCTGTAAAACTTTCTGTAGGCAAAATGAGCATAAGAACCAGCAGTAAAAAATAAGTAATCCCAAGGTAGTAGCTGATTCAGTAATTGGAAGAAAAGCAGACTGGTTTGTTTTCAGAAAAAACACACAGCAAGTGGAAAACAGACACGCTTCAGAGCTAGTCTATAAACTTAATAATTAAGCACCTGTCTGCAGTCAGCTGATGCCTTAAGTACAGGTAAGGCTGAAGTCAGGTGAATGGGAAAGGCATAGGTAAAACATGGAGCGGAATCCTTACATAAGGTGAATGGGAAAGGCATAGGTAAAACATGAAGCGGAATCCTTACACTTTCTTTACTACAAGTTTATCTTGAGCTCCTATTATTCAGCCTTTAACCTTTCTAAGCAGGATTGCTTCTCTACTCTTATCTCTACTCTTTCTTCAAACACAAAACATCTATTTTCCACTTTTAATATTCTTCTCCACCCACCCACACATTCTATTACAACTTCTTTCTCAGCTCAAGATTTTGCCAGCCACTTCAACAAAAATGATTCCATCAGAAAGTAAATCATCTCTCAAAATACTCCTAGTCTCCAACCCCCTCAACCATTCGTAAACATCCAAAACCCACAAAGCCAAAAATTCAGCTCTTTTACCCCTGTTACTGAGGAAGAAGTTTCTGCCCTTATATCGTCCTCTCATCTCACTACATTTCCCCTTGATTCCATCCCCATCACAACTACTGTCCTACATTTTTCCTACTCCAATCCTCACACATATTTTCAATCTCTCTCTCAGCACTGGTACATTTTTATTCATACCTTAAACATGCACTATCCACACCTAAACTCAATAAACCTTCTCTTGATCTAACATCCTCTACCAACTACTGCTCTATTTCCCTATTCCCCCTTGCCTCAAAATTTCCGGAAAGGCTTATATATACATGTTTATCAGATTTCCTCATATTAAACTTCCTCCTTGATCCATTTAAATGAGGTAATTTATTAATGACCTAATTCCAGCAAAATGGAAAGATCACTTTTCTCTGTTAATCCATCTTGATCTTTCAGCAGCCTTTGATACTGTTGACCACCCACTCCCACTGAGAATGCTGGTTAGCTAGAAAACATCAAAGGTTTCCACTGACAGGTTGAAATAAACTGTCAATCTATTCTGCTCCTTCTTTGTTTGCAGTCATTGGATAATGCCTGCTTACATCATAAAAATAGCATCCACCAGCTGAAAATGAAAAACAAAAATAAGTGTTTTATGTTCTTTTTTTGGGGTTTTTGGCCATTTTAGTTTTCGGTAAAGCAAAGAATTGTCAGGGTTCTCATTTCACATGTGTACACCTTTAAGGAATTCCCTATAAGTTCCCAGCAACCCCTTCACCACTTGCAAATTAATTTGTGTGTGTGTATGGTGTGTAGCCTAGCTGCATGCCTGAAGCTGTTCTGTTAATTCGGCTCTTATACAATCTACGATATCTAAAGCAAGTTCCTGCTTACTACAAACAAGAATTGTTTCTAATACCCCTTGACTCAAGGATTACCAAAACCTATCCGTTTGCTGCAGTTTTCTCCGAGATCTCACCCTCTAGCTGGGAGCTACGATCCAGCTTCTAACTTACTCTCCTGCCTCAGCCATCACTAGCAAGCAGTAACCGTTGGTTCCAGTGATTACCTGTTTATACTCCTAAGTGCTCTCTCTGCTCTCACGTACCTCTACCCAGCACCTGTCAGTCACTGCTGACGTATCGTATACAAGGCGTCAACATTGTCTACAATTTGACACTTGCTGGAAGGCATTAAAGTACCCATACTCGTGTTCACCGACCACCGGAATTTGGAATACCTCCAAACTAGTAAGACCCTATCAGCCCACCAGCTCCGTTAGAGACTCTACTTCACCAGGTTTAATTTCCATATTACGTACAGACCCGGTTCTAGGAATGAAAAAAGCTGATGCTCTCTCTAGGAAGGAGTCCAGAACTTTATCAGCTATTCCTCCACATTCTATACTTTCAGAAGACCAATTCCTTGGTCTTACAACTTCCTGGCATGAGGTTCTACAGCAACGTTTAAAGGATGACCCCTCTATCCTTATAAACAACCTCCTTAAGGAAAACGATGGACTCTACTACTTCAATGATGAATTGTATATACCTTCTTCCTTACGGAATACCTTCCTATATAATCATCATGATGCTCCTCTAGCCAGACATCCCGGAATCAACAAAACTACTGATTTAGTAAGGAGGAATTATTGGTGGCCCAAAATAAATCAGTCCATAAAAGACTATGTGATATCTTGTCAAGTTTGCGCTGTCTCCAAGCCCGAAAAAGCACGGCCATAAGGGTTCTTGAAATCCCTACCTGTTCCTGATAGACCTTGGACCGTTATTGGAATGGACTTCATTGTTGAACTTCCTAAATCGAACAACAACAACACCATACTGGTGGTTGTAGACCTACTTACAAAGATGGCCCATTTCATTCCCTACAAAAAGTTACCTACCTCTTTGGAAACAGCTGATTTGTTCCTACAACATGTGGTTCGGTTACATGGCCTACCCTCAGTAATAGTGACCAACACAGGAACCCAGTTCACCTCACGTTTCTGGAAACAACTCTGCAAGGTACTTCATATAGACCAACGCTACAGTACTGCCTACCATCCACAAACAAATGGGCAGACAGAAAGAGTAAATCAGTGGTTAGTGCAGTATATACGTTGTTATTGCTCCCACAAGCAAGATCAGTGGTACCACAGCATTCCGTTGGCTGAATACGCCTACAATAATTCAGCTAATTCATCCACCAAATCAACACCCTTTTACTCCAACTATGGGTACCACCCAACCTTCCACTTATATCCTAATTTAAACAATATCTCTCCTCAGATAGATGATACAACTAACACTCTTGCAGAGACACTCTCGTTCCTTAAAGATAACATCAAATTGGCACAAGAGAAACAAAAAAGCTACTATGATTCAAAGAGAAGAAAACCTCCACAATATAACATAGGGGACAAAGTATGGCTCTCCACCAAATACTTAAAACTGAAAACTCCTTCTAGGAAATGTTCTCAACTCTTCATAGGGCCGTTTGATATCAAAAAGGTGATTAATGAGAACGCCGTGACTTTGGTCCTTCCTGATGACTTTCACATACACCCAACCGTTCATGTTTCCTTATTGAAACCCTTCTCTCCCGTTCGTGCTCAAGCAACCATGCCACCCACTCATTCCCTAATACAGAAGGATGATTTCTATGAGATAAGTTCTATTCTTAAATCCAGATGCTATAGAGGAAAGTTGCAGTACTTGGTCAGGTGGAAAGGTTTTGCTTCTGACGAGGATTCCTGGGAACCTGTCGATAATATCCAGGCTCCATGTCTTGTAGCTGGTTTCCATAGTAGAAACCTGGATAGACCTGGTCCAGCGACTGCAGTGCAGTCCCTTTGAGGGGAGCACATGTCAGGATACTCATTTCACATGTGTTCACCTTTAAGGAATTTTCTATAAGTTCCCAGCAACCCCTTCACCACTTGCCAATTAATTTGTGCGTGTGTATGGTGTGTAGCCTATCTGCATGCCTGAAGCTGTTCTGTTAATTCGGCTCTTATACAATCTACGATATCTAAAGCAATTTCCTGCTTACTACAGGCAAGAATTGTTTCTAATACCCCTTGACTCAAGGATTACCAAAACCTATCCGCTTGCTGCAGTTTTCTCCGAGATCTCACCCTCTAGCTGGGAGCTACGATGCAGCTTCTAACTTACTCTCCTGCCTCAGCCATCACTAGCAAGCAGTAACCGTTGGTTCCAGTGATTACCTGTTTATACTCCTAAGTGCTCTCTCCACTCTCACGTACCTCTACGATAACGGACTACAAACTGAAACCGGGTAACCCCGCCCAGCACCTGTCAGTCACTGCTGACGTATCGTATACAAGGCATCATCTACACTGGGCTAACACGCCCGTCCAGCATCGTCAAAAGCACGACAATCAACTTAGGAAAACACGCCCCCGGAGTTTCCTAAGACTCTCACGCCCCTCTTACTACATGAGCAGTGTTGTGTAAACTACAGGGTAATACGCCCACTGATTGATCACGCCTCATTCACCAATAGAGAATTGTGTAAACTCACACACCTCCAGAGTAATCTTCTACAAGTTTTTCACTGAAAGCTCGCCACAGCTATAGCACATGAGAAACCTGACATAATCACATCCTCTGCTCCCACTCTGCTTATTACCAAAAGTTCAAGGACTATACACTTAAAGAACTATTAAATCCAAGGTGTGATAAAGCCAGAACTGTCATTCTCATGTGGCATCCTTTTTATTAAGAGCTAACAAGAACCGAAGCTACTATCCAACAATAAGTCTTTACAGGGAGTACAAATTCTCATCTCTCCTGTAACCAAATAACAAGGAATAACTGAAATACAGTTCATACACTAACCAGTATTCCAATTCCTTCTCATAGGATCTGCAGTTGTGATCCAAACCAAACACTACTCCTGTGTAATCTGACAAGAATATAACTAAAATGCAATTTTTGTTGTTTTCTTTGATTATTCCAAAAAACAATGCACATGTCTACAAAAAAATAACTTCACTGACTTCCTCTTACCTCCAGACTAAAGACAAAATCCTGACTCTGACATTCAAGGCCCTCAGTAACTCGGCTCCCCTTATATCTCAGACATAGGGGCCAAATTATCAAGGGCCGATGATCCCTCTGTTTTCCTTCAGACTCGCCAGAAACAGCAGTTAAGAAGCAGTGGTCTTAAGCCCGCTGCTCCTTAACTGCTCCGCCGCTTCTGAGCGTCGGACAGCAATCAACCCGATCAGATACAATCGGGTTGATTGACACCCCTTGCAAACAGCTGATTGGTCACAAATATGCAGGGTGTGGGTTTGCACAAGCAGTACACCAGAACTGTTTGTGCAATGCTAAATGCCAACGGTGTATGCTGTCGTCATTCAGCGATGTCCGTCAACATGATCTGCTGAGCGGATCATGTCGGACAGACGTTTAATAAATCGTCCCCATTGTCTCCAGATACTTTCCCTCCTGTTTCCCTCACTCTTCTAATTACCTCCTTACCGCTTCACATTCCTGTCTACAGGACTTCTCCAGATTGACCCCTATGTAGTGGAATTATTTTCCTCTCTCTACAAGACTCTCCTCTAGTTTTTAAAGTTTCAAGCGCTCTTTAAAGACTTGACTGTACATGGCTACATACAATATACACTAATATTTTCTTACCTCAGTTCCTCTCCTCTTTTTTCATATCCTGAACCCCCTTAATATTCTTCTTAGCATGTAAGCCTAGGAGCCCAGCTGTTTTGTAGATCACCATCATGAGAGCTGATTTACAGTGCAACACTTTACTGTGCTCTCTTCTCAATTGTCTCCCATAAAGGCTACCTTGCATATTACACCTATGTTTATAGCCCTGCAGAATCTTTTGGCCCTCTACAAATAACTAATAATAATAATAATAATAATAATAATAATAATAATAAATGATGATGATAATAGTAATAATAATTTAAAAAAAATGTTTTTATACCCCTGAATCACATGGCAATATAGATATACTGTATAATTTATTGTTTACCTGGTAAAATTAATTTAGAACAAATAGTTTTCATACTGTATGCTATGGTAGTGGAGGGCCCTCTAGTTGGCCTGTAACAAAATTAAGGGTTTACCAACTTGAAGTCTGGAGTAATGCTAAATGGTGTTGTTACAATGTTGCAAGTGGAGAGGAGGTGTCTGTTTCTTACCTTTATAGGGTCCTGCAACAGTGAGATCAGCCTCTTTCGGTTTCCAGACTTCAAGGAGAAGGTTTCTGAAGTTGACTGAAGGTTCTTGAAGTGAAGCATGGAGAGATCCAGGAGAAGATCTGTGCCTCCCAAGCGTTACAGGGAGGTGGTGGAGATGGCTGCGAGGAAAAAAGGACATGCAAAGCAAAGACAGGAGCCTGATTCAGAAGATGTGGTACCCCCCACCCCCCAAAAATCCCCACCTGCTAGGAGTTTTAACAAGGGAAAAGGAAAAGCTGGGGGAACCTCAGGGGTTACAGGCCCTAAGGGGAAGGCCCAGGCTAGTGGGGTTAAGAGGGTAGCCACCAACCCAGGGCCGCAGCCCGGCAGGGTTGTCACAAGGGTGAGGGGTTGTATGGTGGGAACTGAGAGTGGTCAGGGCAGTTTGGTAGTTCCGGTGGCCCCAGTGGATGCAGGGGCCAGCTTGGCTGGGCAGATTGCGGCCTTGCCGCCGGCGGCCTTGGAGGCAGTCTTGGCCTTGGCCCAGTCTTTTACTGGGGGCTCTCCTCAGGGGGATCAGGGCCTTGGCGTGGCTGTCGCTGGGGCTGGCGGTGGTGTGGGACCGGGCCCAGAGCGCAGCCACATTGCAGAGTGCGCAGCGGAGTCTGGCCCTTCAAATGGCGGTTCCCGCGAGATCACCTCCTCTGAGAGTTCTGAGGAGGAGGGAGATCGCGGCCGCCATTTTGAGGGAGGACATGGCAGAGAGAGGACCGGAGGTAACTTGGGGGGACTCTGGGTCGTGAGCGGGTCACCAGTGGGGTGGGCAGGGAGCAGTGGGGTCCACTTACCTGGCAGGGGTATGGCTGATGGTCCGGGTGCCGGGCGGAGAACGAGAGGCGCAGTTGGTTCCCACGTGGGTATGCCTGTTGATAGTGCGCATGCGCGCATGGCTGTAGATCACGGTCCTCATGCGGGCCCATCAGGTGTGTCAGGCAGAGCGGTGTGGTCAGTTCAAAGGCCTTCAGAGCGGCCTAGCACGAGTGCACAGGTTGTGGCTACAGATAGAGGCATTGAAGGGCAAAGGCCCGCGGTTGTTGTGAGAGAAAGTGGGGAAACACTACAGAGCACAGGTAGAGGGGTCACATTGGGACAAGTTTGCATGAGGGGGGGTATGAACCTGAGGTATGCAGGCGCAGATGCAGTATCAGAGGCCGGTGGGCCTATGGGGGCATATGGTCGAATGGAGACTGGAATGAGTTATGAACCACATAGGGGTTGGGGACATGCGGGGATAACGCATGCTTATGAGGGAACTTCTCAGTTTAGGGCAGGGGGAGTTGTGAGACCGAGTGATGTGCCGAATGATACGCAGTATGACAGGGGCAGATCCCTAGAGGTGGCCAGTCACATAGTGGAGTGGATGAGGATATGATCAGGAGAGCTGTGGAGGCAGCGCTATGTGCGAGGGATACTGCGAGGCCTCAGCCTGGGTTTAGTGGTCACGCCCGGGAGGGGGCTGCGCAGGAGGCAATTATCAGGAATGCTGTGGCTAATGTGCTGGGTATGTCAGTTGGGGGGAGGCTGGGGAGGGGAGAGAGGGTGTTTCAACTGTTGCCCCTCTTGCAGATCAGAGTACCCCCCAAGTTGTTTTGTCTCAACAGGTTCCGGCAAGCACAGCAGAGATGGCATCAAGCCCGAGCAGCGCCCTGGCAGTGGCAGGGCCAAGCGGAATCCAGAGTGCTGCAAGTCAAGCAACCCCTTCTGGAGCAGAGATACAAGGTGAGGGTGAGTGCCATGCACCAGACATCATGCACACTGACACGGGGTCTTCCTCTAGTTGGTCAGGATCAGATAGCGGGGAGGACCTCGGATTAGTGGGGAAGGGTCAGCGCAGGATGTTTAGGTGGATAAAGAAAATGGCGTCGGCACAAGCTAAGGAAAAGGCAGGCGCTAGGAATCAGACACTTGAGCCACAGGGGTCGCAAGCTTTAGGTGGCGCTATAACGCAAGTGGGACCAGTGCCACGTAAAGTGGCGGCACAGGGGGATACTTACCCCTGTCTGGTCCATTCGCTTTACGGCCATTTGAAAGCGAAGGTTGTTAAAAAGATACAGGAGGGAAGATACGTTAATGTATTTGAGCTCTCTCTAGACGCGTTTAGGGCCAAAGAAAGAGCGGCGGACGGCTCAGGCCCAAAGAAAGTGCGTAGGCCAGAGACGTGCGTAGGCCAGAGACGTACAAGGAATGGCTTAAATGCTTCCATGTGCTGGCCGTGTGCTATGTTGACAGATGGCCGTTGCAGGGGCACAACTTGTTTTAGTACCAGGATACCATAGAGGATATCCGTACGAGATTCAAGGAAGGTGCATGGCGTGAATACGACATGGCCTTCAGGAGGAAGATGGTAGGGAACCCTCTACTGCATTTTGGGACGCAGGATATGCACTGGTGGTCCAAATTGGGAGTGGAGGGCGGTTCTCCCTCCCCCGTGGCGTCACGTCAAGCACCAACGCGCCAAAGGCCACGGCTGGCCAGGAAAGGGAGGGAATGCTGGAAATTCCAGGATAGGCAGTGTGATAGGGGGAGCAGTTGCTCCTTTCGTCACATCTGCAAGTTCTGTGCAGGGCCTCACCCAGGAGCCGTTTGCGGAAAACGAAAGGACCAGGGACAGCCCAAACTCACGCCTAAGCCGGGAGTTACAGTCAAGGGCACCAACTCCGCTTAGGTTGCAGGCCATGTTGATATAGCTGGCGAACTACCCTGACACAGGGGCAGCTGAGCTGCTGAGGTCGGGGTTGCAATGGGGTTTCCAGATACCAGTCATGGGACGGGTGGCGGGTTCTTCAGTGCACAGAAATTTGAAAACGGCCTATGAATTCCCGCATGTAGTTAGGGAAAAGTTGGCAAAGGAGGTGGCGCTGGGCAGGGTGTCGGGGCCATTCTCCACCTGCCCGATGGAAGATCTGGTGATCTCCCAATTGGGTGTGGCGCCCAAGAAAGAGGAAGGGAAGTTCAGGTTAATACATCACCTTTCTTTCCCGAAAGGGGAGTCAGTTAGCGATGCCATTGACCCAGTGTTGAGTTCTGTGCACTATCAATCATTTGATCGTGCGCTGGACGTGGTCAGGGCGTGCGGGCCGGGGGCATTGTTGACGAAGTTGGACATTGAGTCGGCCTTCCACCTGCTGCCGCTGCACCCCTCGGCATTCAGACTCATGGGCATGAAGTTTGAAGGGGAATATTATGTGGACAGGTGTTTGCCGATGGGCTGCTCTTTGTCCTGTTCCCTGTTCGAGTGTTTTAGCTCATTCCTGCATTGGGTAGTGTACAAGGCGTCAAGTGGGGGAGCAGTGGCACACTACTTGGATGATTTCTTGTTGGTTGGGAGAGCCGGTTCCATGGAGTATGAACGGCTCATGGAAGTTATGCAGGATATGATGTCGCGCTTTGGAGTGCCGCTCGCGGACGACAAAACGCAGGGGTCGTGCACCTGTCTCACATTTCTGGGAATAGAAATAGACACAGTGCAGGTGGAATGCAGGCTGCCCATGGACAAGGTTATCCGAATGTTAGATGCGGTCTGAAGGCTTAAAGGGGCGAGCAAGGTTGCAATAAAAGAGGTGCAGTCACTGCTGGGCCTCCTGAATTTTGTGGGTAGGGTCATCCCAATGGGAAGAGCTTTTAATCGCCGTTTGGAGGGCCTTTTGAAGGGCCCTACCGGTCTGGTGAAATGGACAAGCATTACGGCGGATGTCAGGGAGGACCTGGAGATATGGGAGAAATTCTTGGTGAATTTTAACGGTGTGTGCCTATGGAGGGGTAGGAAAGTACCCAACAAGGCAATAAACTTGTAAAAGTATTCAGCGGGGGGTTTCGGGTATGGAGCATACCTGGATGGAGAATGGAGCGCTGCTCCATGGCCGAGGGGCTGGATAGCTGAGGGATACACCAAAAACCTGACGCTTTTGGAATTGTTCCCTATAGTGGTGGCTGTTGAAATTTGGGGGGATAGATTGGCTAATAAAGCGGTGGTGTTCTGGATGGACAACCTTAGTGTGGTGTACGCCATTAACAGGCTGTCTGGCTGTCTGTGTCATCGCCAGAGGTTGTGTGCTGCCTGCGGCACCTGGTGTTACGATGCTTGCAGTGCAATATACATTTTACCGCCAAACACGTCCCGGGAGTGCAGAACATTATTGCAGATGCACTCTCTCGATTTAAATGGGAGCAGTTTAGAGCAGCGGCACCCATGGCGGCAGAGGAGGGGTTAACATGCCCTTCTTCTCTTTGGCAGCTGGTGAAGGTTGGATGAGCATCCTAGCCTTGGTGAAGGCATCCTTGGCGCCAAGGACATGGTCAGCGTATAAGAGTCACTGGGACTGCTGGGAGGCGTTCTGTCAACGCAGAGGTGTACAGGTACAAAGGGCTTCTAGAGTGCTGGTGTTAGATTGGTTGGCTTTATTGCGGACAGAGGGGGTAAGTAAGGCCGGCGCGAGTGGCTGGCTCTCGGCGTTGGCTTTCTTTAACAAGGTGCTTGGCTTTGAGGACCACTCCGGAACATTCCTGGTAAGGAAGGTGTTGAAGGGGTGGGGCAGGCTGGCCCCCCGTCAAAAAGATCGGAGGGAACCCATTACCCAGGAGAGGCTGAGGGCATTAGCAAGTGGCGTTGCAAAGGTTTGCACCTCCGAATACGAGCAGCTTCTTTTTCATACAGCATTTGTGTTGGCGTTTGCGGGAGCTCTCAGGGTGGGGGAGCTTGTTGCGTTGGCCAAGGATAAGGGCCGCGGTGGAATACAGTTGGAGCACGTCCGTTTGATGGACGGGGGCTCCTGCTGTTTGTACCCAGGTCCAAGATGGACCAGGAGTGGGTGGGCGCATGGTTACCTCTTGAACGACAGGAGTTTGAGGATTGCTGCCCGGTGTTTTGTGTGGAGCAATACCTTAAGGTGAGGCCGGATGTAGGGCAACTGTTCCTGATACATGAGGACGGTTTGGCTCTGTCAGTCTTTCAATTCCGCCAGGTACTGGCAAAGGCGGCGAAGCAGGCAGGGTTGGATCCGAGCAGGATCGCCCCGCATTCTTTTAGAATAGGCGCGGCGACCAGCACAGCTCAAAAGGGAGTTGCGGTGACAGAGATTAAGCGCTTGGGTAGATGGAAATCCTCCCAGTACAAAATGTATATTAGACCAGCAAAAGGGCACTGCTAGAGCGCAGGCAGGGTGAGGGTCAATATTTCCAAGGAGGGGGTTTTTCTTGGGGGGACACAGGCTGTGCAGGGGCAGTTTGTTCATGGTGGTGTACTCTGTTTTATCAGGTGTTGAGAATGTGAGAGCGCCTCCGGTTCGTGTATGGATAGTAGGCCATTCATACATCCACTGGGCTCATCTCAGGGCGTTGCGATCGCCGGAGGGACAGCAACTTGGATTCCCAACGTCCAAGGCAAGCTTTCGGTGGTTAGGGTGCAGGGGATTGTCGTGGGCCGATTTGCCGGCACTCTTACAGGAGGCGCACAAAAGGTGGGGGCGGCCTTACATTTTAGTGCTGCACCTCGGGGGTAATGACTTGGGTGCATTGCCCGCGCTGGATTTAATTAAGAGAATGACAGCGGATGTGCTATGGATGCACACGTGGTTGCAGGGTGTGACTTTGGGGTGGTCAAATGTAGTTGCTTGACTGCACTGGCGGCACATTGTCACACAGAGGGCTGCATATAATGTGCGCAAGAAGGTGAACAGGGAGATGGGAAGAGCGGTCACGGGCATTGGGGGCTTCATGGTCAGACACGAAAGTATAACGGCCGACAAAAGGAACCTATTTAGGCCGGATGGAGTCCACCTTACGGACGTAGGGTTGGATATGTTCCTAAGGGACGTCAGGGGAGCATTGTTGGGGATTATTCGTTAATGTATGTGCTGAAATGGTTGACGTTGCAATCTGTTGAAATTGTTATATTGTTATTGTTATGTTAGTTAAATTATGGTTAATTACTGGGTTCCTGTTGGTTTTGTTTGGCAGCAAGAGTTCGTCTGGCTCTTGTGGCGGGTGGTCAATGCCCTGGGGAGCGGGCACAAGGAGAGAAGAGTGACGGTCCTGGAAAAGGGAGGGGTTATGCCTGCCAGGCGCCGGCCTGGGGGTCCTCTCCCTTGCAATGGGACCGAAGACCTCTGAACATCACAGCTCTCTCTGAGTGCCATGGGGCGTGACAGCCGGGTGTCACGCTGCAGGTATCGAAAGGGGCCTTGACCATCTGCTAGTAGGGGCTAGGTTAGGGTGAGATGCCGCCAACGTTTAGGATTCCGAACTTGTTGCCAAGTTTCGTTGATAGGTTGATCAAGTGCCTAAGGGTAATTTGAATGACGCTTTGGCACAAGTTAAAGCGTTTATTTAATAAACGTGAACTGTGACTGGTTCTTTCTCCCAAACAAGTGGTGTTGTGTCTTATTTACTAGATAAGGTATTAGACAGTAAGAAGGACGGAATAGATGGTTTAAACCTTATGACTAAACACTAGTTTATTAATAATTGTCTAAATTCAATAATCTTTCCAATAAAAAAAATAAAAACAATTAAAAGTTATCTTCGAAACTAAGTTAAGAAACTCAATAGAATAACACAGCTATAAGAGACATTGGAGAGTTCTTTAAGAAACAGCATTCATATGTTACATTCAATATTTAAATGTTGTAGGGACATGCACAAATTCTGACAAGTCTGACATTCATTTTGGATGGATGAATTCAGCCAACATTCATTTTTTAATGCATGTGCTGAATCATTTGCCCATCTCTAATCACTATCTAGCTAGGTATTATAATAAGAATAAAAATAATAAAGAGCATTGAAAAAAAACAAAAAACGTGTTTTAGACTTTCTACTTGATTTTTAAAAATTGCCAGGCAGAAAAATCTGTCTGTGGCAACAGCTCTATTGTTGCCTAAATAAACAATTCTAACTTGAATGTGTACAAGAACTGCTGGTGAGATGATAAATGCCAACAGTGGGGATTATTTAACATAGTGCAAGCAGATACGATGTAGCGTTAATATTTTTCTCTGCATATGCATGTGAAGCATAGCTAGATATTAGTGCTCAGAGAACCTGTGGGGATTGTATCATGTCATTAATTAACAAATCGAATCCTTACCAGATGTTTCAAGCACCTAGGCTTGCAGAGCAAGTGTAGTGCTTAAAATGCTGGTGCAAGGTGCATACTTAAATTCACTTTTGACACAACTATAGCTTTTATTAGAAGCAGTTTTGCCAATACTTGTATATTACAAAAATGCTTTTATTTAAAACTGAAATGCATCCATGTGGATTCCAAATTCGGCTGGAATGTCCCTTAAAGTTCAATTTAAAGAAATATTAAGTTATTTTGGTATATGCATCAGAAATGTTTCACTGAATTGCAAAAGAACTATTTGGAAAGCATTTAAAACTATCATTTGATAGCAAAATTTGTGTTGTTTTTTTTTCATGCTGGGAACATACGATTTGAAAACCACTTGAGAATTTTTGATTTTTATCTCTTGTTGCTGTAGCCAGTTGGACAGATATAAAATGAGGCTCTGAATATATACAGGCATACCTCGGAGACATTACGGGTTCACATACCCCCAAACTGTCCCGACTTTTGTTGAACAGTACCGATTTTAGGGGTCTGTCCCACTGACCTGGGAAGATTGACGTCTGTCCCGCATTGCCCCATGCATTTTTTTTTAATGCTATTGGTCCCATACATGGAGGCCAATTTAACAAATGTCTGTCGGACCTGATCTGACAGTGCAGATCAGGTCCGACAGACATCGCTGAATGCAGAGAGCAATACACTCTCCATATTCAGCATTGCACCAGCAGCTCACATGAGCTGCTGGTGCAACGCCGCCCCCTGCAGACTCGTGGCCAATAAGCTGCCAGCAGGGAGGTGTCAATCAACCCGATCGTGCTTGATCGGGTTGATTTTCCGTGATGTCTGTCCGCCTGCTCAGAGCAGGCGGACAGGGTTATGGAGAAGCAGTCTTTAGACCGCTGCTCCATAACTTGTGTTTCTGGCGAGTCCATTCGGAGCTTGATAGATAGGCCCCTACGTCATCACATGACTACATGCTAACAATACACAGTCAGTGGTTTTTGGAGCATGTGACTGCATGTGCCATGTGGACTCGTCTTTGAGCTCAGGCATAAGAAGGCAGCGACCGTGCCAACGTGTTGTCTTGAGGACTAACTTGGAAGTTATGACTAGTCACCTCAGGAGTCTCACTGTGTCTACTTACTAGTGGAGTGTGGCAGTG
Source organism: Bombina bombina (assembly GCF_027579735.1). Classification (NCBI taxonomy): domain Eukaryota; kingdom Metazoa; phylum Chordata; class Amphibia; order Anura; family Bombinatoridae; genus Bombina; species Bombina bombina. The sequence continues at coordinate 964,049,265 of NC_069504.1, read as the reverse complement.
TGCTGTGAGTCTCTGAGAGCGGCTGTCAGGACTAGTCTGGCCATGGGTAAGATCCGAGAGAAGTTCAGACTCAGAGTCAGATCATCAGCATTGCCTGAAGAAGCGGCCAAGTTGTAGCCGAGAAACGCGTAGCAAAGAGTACATGTTTTGTTTTTACTTGTGGAATCCGTAATGCTGTTTTTATCAATGATTAAAAAGTTTATTTTATATCATTGTATGTGATTCCATTACAAGTATTTTCTCATTACCAATCCTTGGGGATATCTGTTGGTTCCTGTTTGCAGTTGACTTGAGAGCAATATTGTCAGAGGAGGCAAGCTGTCAGGAGTCTGATTGTTACCATCGTGAGAGAGTGTACCGGAGAGAGCAAGCTGGTTTGCTCTGATAGCAAGTCCGTGCCTACCAGCACATTGGTGTGCTCAGCAAAAGTGTGAGTACCCTGGTTATAGAATACGTGTGCAGGGTGGGATACCATCACTTTGGATACACACATTGGTCACCTTTGTTTGTCCCTCACTTCCATAGATCCATCATCGGCTATTAAAGGAGAGAAGAAGGCACCTGAGGGAGGAGATTTTACTTCTATTGGAAGGGATCTGTTTGGAAACATACCATTGATATTTGATGTACTGATCACTGTGTATATATACTGGACTTATTACCATTTGTTATATCTACTTTATGGTGAGAGTCCACGCTCTATTCCCATTTTTTTTCTTTTCCCCATCTATCTTAAGGGTATCACATACATCTTTTATTATAACTTTGTAGTCGTTTTTAGCGCCCTCTTGTGTGTTTTACACATGTTAGATTACACTAGCAGACTGATGTTTCACAGTCAAAAAAGGTTTTGTTTTTTTTTAAATTTACATTACTGTTACTACAGATATGAGTGGTGGCACTGGGCAAGTGGGCATAGTATATGCTGTGAGCCTGGCACACACGCTGGCAGGTGGGCAACTGCAATTAGATTACACTAGCAGACTGATGTTTCACAGTCAAAAAAGTTTTTTTTTTTTAAATTTACACTACTGTTACAACAGATATGAGTGGTGGCACTAGGCAAATGGATCTGGCACACACGCTGGCCGGCAGGCAACTGCAATTAGATTACACAAGCAGACTGATGTTTCACAGTCAAAAAAGGTTTTTTTTTTTTTTAAATTTACATTACTGTTACTACAGATATGAGTGGTGGCACTGGGCAAGTGGGCATAGTATATGCTGTGAGCCTGGCACACACGCTGGCAGGTGGGCAACTGCAATTAGATTACACTAGCAGACTGATGTTTCACAGTCAAAAAAGTTTTTTTTTTTTAAATTTACACTACTGTTACAACAGATATGAGTGGTGGCACTGGGGAAGTGGGCCTGGCACACCCGCTGGCAGGCAGGCAACTGCAATTAGATTACATAAGCATACTGATGTTTCACAGTCAAAAAAGTTTTTTTTTTTTAAATTTACACTACTGTTACACCAGATATGAGTGGTGGCACTGGGCAAGTGGGCCTGGCACACACGCTGGCAGGCAGGCAGGCAACTGCAATTAGATTAGATTAGCAGACTGATGTTTCACAGTCAAAAAAGTTTTTTTTTTAATTTACACTACTGTTACACCAGATATGAGTGGTGGCACTGGGCAAGTGGGCCTGGCACACACGCTGGCAGGCAGGCAACTGCAATTAGATTACACAAGGAGACTGATGTTTCACAGTCAAAAAAGTTTTTTTTTTTACATTTACACTACTGTTACACCAGATATGAGTGGTGGCACTGGGCAAGTGGGCCTAGCACACACACTGGCAGGTTGGCAACTGCAATTAGATTACACTAGCAGACTGATGTTTCACAGTCAAACATTTTTTTTTTTTTTACATTTACACTACTGTTACACCAGATATGAGTGGTGGCACTGGGCAAGTGGGCCTGGTACACACACGCTGGCAGGCAACTGCAATTAGATTACACAAGCAGACTGATGTTTCACAGTCAAAAAAGTTTTTTTTTTTAATTTACACTACTGTTACAACAGATATGAGTGTTGGCACTGGGCAAGTGGGCACAGTATACGCTGTGAGCCTGGCACACACGCTGGCAGGCAGGCAACTGCAATTAGATTACACTAGCAGACTGATGTTTCACAGTTAAAAAAGTTTTTTTTTTAAATTTACACTACTGTTACAACAGATATGAGTGGTGGCACTGGGCAAGTGGGTCTGGCACACACGCTGGCAGGCAGGCAACTGCAATTAGATTACACAAGCAGACTGATGTTTCACAGTGAATTTTTTTTTTTTTTTAAATTTACACTACTGTTACACCAGATATGAGTGGTGGCACTGGGCAAGTGGGCCTGGCACACACGCTGGCAGGCAGGCAACTGCAATTAGATTACACTAGCAGACTGATGTTTCACAGTCAAAAAAGTTTTTTTTTAAATTTACACTACTGTTACACCAGATATGAGTGGTGGCACTGGGCAAGTGGGCCTGGCACACACGCTGGCCGGCAGGCAACTGCAATTAGATTACACAAGCAGACTGATGTTTCACAGTCAAAAAAGTTTTGTTTTTTTAAATTTACACTACTGTTACAACAGATATGAGTGGTGGCACTGGGCAAGTGGGCACATTATACGCTGTGAGCCTGGCACACACGCTGGCAGGCAGGCAACTGCAATTAGATTACACAAGCAGACTGATGTTTCACAGTCAAAAAAGTTTTTTTTTAAATTTACACTACTGTTACACCAGATATGAGTGTTGGCACTGGGCAAGTGGGCCTGGCACACACGCTGGCAGGCAGGCAGGCAACTGCAATTAGATTACACTAGTAGACTGATGTTTCACAGTCAAAAAAGTTTTTTTTTTTTAAATTTACACTACTGTTACACCAGATATGAGTGCTGGCACTGGGCAAGTGGCTTTGCAGACAAGCAACTGCAATTAGATTACACAGGGAAAAAAATAAATTATGTTCTAGCCCTAAAAATGGCGTTTTGGGGTGCTGTCCTTATAGCATAGATCAGATGAGTCCTTCAGGACTGTAGTGGACACTGAATACACTAGCCTAGCTATCATTTTCCCTATAAAATCAGCAGCAGCTACACTGTCCATCCTCTCACTAACAATGCAGCTTCCAAATGAATCTAAAATGGCTGCTGTCCAGGAGCTGGGAGGGTCTGGGAGGGAGTGTCTGCTGATGATTGGCTGGAATGTGTCTGCAGACTGTGAGATACAGGGTCAAAGTTTACTCAATGATGACGAATAGGGGCGGATCGAACATCGCATATGTTTGCCCGCCGCGGCGAACGTGAACATGCTATGTTTGCCGGTAACTATTCGCCGGCGAACAATTAGCTACATCACTAGAGGGGACAAGGGGCAGACTGATATCAAACCATGTCTACAACTAAAAGTAGTTTTAGGGCAATGGGTCTGCTCAGCTGAATAGTTAAATTTTATCAGAGTGATCTGTAGTGGTCTCTAAACATTTCGACAGTATAAGTAAATTATTTGAAAGTTGTATACAGGGCTAAAGTTTTTGTGGGAGTTATATACTGCTCCAAAAGCGTTTTTATTTACACAGGGTACTTAATACCTGCTAAACATTGGGAGTATCATGTACAACCATAAGAAAAACACTGTACAAAAAAAAATATTAGCAGCTTTAATTTATTAGGAATATTAATTCTGCTGTCAGTTGAAATGTTTGTTTTAAGCAAAGTCTGCACACATTACCAGTTGCAGACGGGGGAAGGAGGCTTGGGGGTCGATTTATCAATGTCTGGTGGACATAATACGCTGTAGCGTATTATGTCTGCCAGACTTCGCTGAATGCCGACAGCATACACTGTCAGCATTTAACATTGCACAAGCAGTTCTAGTGAACTGCTTGTGTATTGCCGCCCCCTGCAGATTCGAAGCCAATCGGCCGCTAGCAGGGTGTGTCAATCAACCCAATATTATGTGACTGGGCAGACTGATGTCCACAGCCTCAGAGGCGGTGGACAAATTTAGGAAAAGCGGTCTTAAGAATACAGGGGTATTCATGTGTGTTTTGTTCTGTCACTTGTTAAGCCCACTCGCCAGACCACATCCATGCCCCTGCCCACCACATATCACACTTTTGCTCAGTGGGGGGGGGGGGGGAGGGGTATCCCTCTTTATATTTTTGAAATGTTGAGAGGTATGGGTTCAGTTCCAGACCACAGCAATAAAGCTAATATTGCATTAAACTGAGTCTTACTAATTGTTTTGTTTCCCAGTGCATATAAAATGAATATTTACACTATACTGTAGTCTATTAAGTGTGCAATAGAATTATGTCTAAAAAAAAGCAATGTACGGTATATAACTTTGTTAAAAATACTTTTTTGCTAAGAAATGCTAACCTTCATCTGAGCCTTCAGTGAGTCATAATCTTTTTGCTGGTTGTGTTTATATATAGGTCGGTATACATGTGTATTCATGTGTATTTGTGTTTATATGTGTGTATATATGTTGGAAAGTGGCACCAATAGACATGCTTGACACAGAGTTGCCACAAGCCTTAAAAAAAAAACAATGTCTGTGAAGAATATATAGTGCCTCCCACTAATATTGGCATCCTTGCTAAATATGAACAAAGAAGGCTGTGTAAAATTGTCTTTATTGTTTAACATTTTTATCTTTTTTTTAAAAATATACAAATGATCTATCGAAATATTTTGACCACTCAAACCATACTCTTAACGGTGATTTTAGACAATATAGAAACATGTCCTCTTGCAAGTTGATTCATAACATTTCCAGTTGACTGGAAATTCTTAATTACTGTCCTGATGGTGGAAATTGGCATTTTAAATGCTTTTACTATTTTATTAAAGCCTCTTCCTATTTTGAGAAGCTCAACAACCTTTTGCCACCCATCACACTTCATTTTGGGGTAGGTTTTTATTTTTAGCCTTTTAAGGGCAGGAAAAAGAGCTAAATGCCCTTTTAAGGGCAATGCCCATACAAATGCCCTTTTCAGGGCAATGGATAGATTAGGGTTTACTTTATTTTTATTTTGTGGGTTGGGGATGGGGGTTTGTATATTGTTAGGGGGTGTTTGTTTTGTTTTGTGCAAAAGAGCTGTTAACTTTAGGGCAACGCCCTACAAAAGGCCCTTTTTTGGGCCCACAAAAGGCCCTTTTAAGGGCCCTTGGTAGTTTATTCTAGATTAGGCTTTTTATTTTGGGGTGTTTTTTTTTTTAAAAGGGTATTAGAATAGGAATAATTTTTATTATTTTGTATAATTTAGTTAGTTTTTGTAATGGTAGGTTTTTATTTTTAGTAATTTTAGTGTTTGTTATTTTTTTGTTTTATTTTTTTAATGTTAGGTTTTAGTTTAAGGAAGCTTAGGTTTTATTTCACAGGTAAGTTTGTATTTATTTTAACTAGGTAGTTAGTAAATAGTTAAGAACTGTTTACTAACTTGTCTACCTAGTTAAAATACATGCAAATTTACCTGTGAAATGAAAATAAAACCTAAGCTAGGAATTATTAAGTTAATAATGGTAAGTTTAATTTAGCTCTATTTTAATTATGTTAAAGTTAGGGGGTGTTAGGTTTAGGGTTAGGGTTACGTTAGGGTTAGGGTTATATTAGGGTTAGGTTTAGGGGTTAATATACAGGGAGTGCAGAATTATTAGGCAAGTTGTATTTTTGAGGATTAATTTTATTATTGAACAACAACCATGTTCTCAATGAACCCAAAAAACTAATTTATATCAAAGCTGAATATTTTTGGAAGTAGTTTTTAGTTTGTTTTTAGTTTTAGCTATTTTAGGGGGATATCTGTGTGTGCAGGTGACTATTACTGTGCATAATTATTAGGCAACTTAACAAAAAACAAATATATACCCATTTCAATTATTTATTTTTACCAGTGAAACCAATATAACATCTCAACATTCACAAATATACATTTCTGACATTCAAAAACAAAACAAAAACAAATCAGTGACCAATATAGTCACCTTTCTTTGCAAGGACACTCAAAAGCCTGCCATCCATGGATTCTGTCAGTGTTTTGATCTGTTCACCATCAACATTGCGTGCAGCAGCAACCACAGCCTCCCAGACACTGTTCAGAGAGGTGTACTGTTTTCCCTCCTTGTAAATCTCACATTTGATGATGGACCACAGGTTCTCAATGGGGTTCAGATCAGGTGAACAAGGAGGCCATGTCATTAGATTTTCTTCTTTTATACCCTTTCTTGCCAGCCACGCTGTGGAGTACTTGGACGCGTGTGATGGAGCATTGTCCTGCATGAAAATCATGTTTTTCTTGAAGGATGCAGACTTCTTCCTGTACCACTGCTTGAAGAAGGTGTCTTCCAGAAACTGGCAGTAGGACTGGGAGTTGAGCTTGACCCCATCTCTTTAATGATACCAGCCCAAACCAGTACTCCACCTCCACCTTGCTGGCGTCTGAGTCGGACTGGAGCTCTCTGCCCTTTACCAATCCAGCCACGGGCCCATCCATCTGGCCCATCAAGACTCACTCTCATTTCATCAGTCCATAAAACCTTAGAAAAATCAGTCTTGAGATATTTCTTGGCCCAGTCTTGACGTTTCAGCTTGTGTGTCTTGTTCAGTGGTGGTCATCTTTCAGCCTTTCTTACCTTGGCCATGTCTCTGAGTATTGCACACCTTGTGCTTTTGGGCACTCCAGTGATGTTGCAGCTCTGAAATATGGCCAAACTGGTGGCAAGTGGCATCTTGGCAGCTGCACGCTTGACTTTTCTCAGTTCATGGGCAGTTATTTTGCGCCTTGGTTTTTCCACACGCTTCTTGCGACCCTGTTGACTATTTTGAATGAAACGCTTGATTGTTCGATGATCACACTTCAGAAGCTTTGCAATTTTAAGAGTGCTGCATCCCTCTGCAAGATATCTCACTATTTTTGACTTTTCTGAGCCTGTCAAGTCCTTCTTTTGACCCATTTTGCCAAAGGAAAGGAAGTTGCCTAATAATTATGCACACCTGATATAGAGTGTTGATGTCATTAGACCACACCCCTTCTCATTACAGAGATGCACATCACCTAATATGCTTAATTGGTAGTAGGCTTTCGAGCTTATACAGCTTGGAGTAAGACAACATGCATAAAGAGGATGATGTGCTCAAAATACTCATTTGCCTAATAATTCTGCACTCCCTGTAGTTTAATTTAGGTTGTTGCAATGTGGGGGGCTGGCAGTTTAGGGGTTAATAGGTTTATTTAGTGGTAGTGATGTGGGAGGCCAGAGGTTTAGCGGTTAATAACTTTATTTAGCTGCAGCAATGTTGGGGAGCGGTGGATCAAGGGGTTCATAGCTTTAGTATAGTGGCAGCAATGTTGGGGCAGCAGATTAGGGGTTAATAGCTTTATTTATGTGGCGGCGATATTGTGAGTGGAAGATTAGGGGTTAATAATTATTGGGACTAATATATGCAATCCGATTTCACCCCCTACACGGAAGGGACTTCTATTATAGATCGTGCCAATGCGGTAATCTATCGCAAGATTTCATGCACCATCTGGGACTGTCATCTAAAGTAGAATCCCAGGGACGTCAAGTGTAACACATGGATTCAATGTGCGGCTAGACGTGCTATTCTATCATTGCTATGGCGATCAACCAAGCCACTAGCCTTTCAAGTGTCAGTACAGGGAGTTGTCTAAGCCAGCGTATGGAATAGTGAAATAAAAAACAGACATGCCCTGCCCATTGTCACTTAGCAAAGCCTGTCAATCAATTGTTAAAGAAAGAAATTGATGCACAACTAGATTAATAGTAGCAGGGATCAACCCGCGATCAGTTTGACTGATATACTATATAACCAACCTCTGTAGTAAGAAAGGTCTAACTGGTGCCACAGTAGGTGTCAGTTAAGATGTGCGGTCTAGTCACTATTATCATGCTACTCCTGTGTATATAATTATACTAATGATGATCCTAAAGGCTTGAAATACTGACATAAAGGCTACTGCCAGCCCCACTGGGGTTCAACTCAAAAGCAAACAACACAAAAAAAAAAAAAACATAAACAACAAATCCAACACCACCTAACTGAACCAAACAGATTACTGGATCATTAGAGAGCCCCCTAGTCAAGCCTAAAATGTAAAGCTGCTATCTTGTTGCTTGTGTCATGTCCTTTCAAACAGGCAATATCCTATATTAAAATCATAACGGCCCGATCGGTAAGGCAGTATCATAAAATAAATTATAAAGAATAAAGTTCTTAGTTGCCTGCAAATAACATTTCAATGCATGAACCACATCTAGGTTGTGCAACAAACGCTCCTTATGAGAAGAAGGATTAGGACACAAAGAAGGAACAACAATCTCTTGATTAATATTCTTATCAGAAACAACATTGGGAAGAAAATCCAAGGTAGTATGCAGAACTACCTTATCAGAGTGAAAAATAAGAAAAGGCAATTCATGCTGTAAGGCTGAAAGCTCCAAAACTCTTCGAGCTGAAGAAATAACCACCAGAAATAAAACCTTCCAAGATAACATCTTAATATCCAAAAAATGCATAGGTTCAAACGGAGCCTGTTGAAGGACTCTAAGATAAAATTAAGACTCCAAGATAGAGTAGTAGACTTAAACACAGGCTGGATTCTAACCAAGGCCTGACACAAAGAATGAACATCTGGCACATCCTCCAGGCATTAGTGCAATAAAATAGATAAATCAGAAATTTGACCCCTCCTGGAGAAAAGACAAAATCCTAGGAATCCTAACTCTACTCCACGAGTAGCCTTTGGATTCACACCAATAAAAATATTTACGCCAAATCTTATAATAAATCTTCCTAGTCACAGGCTTATGAGCCTGAATCATAGTCTCATTGACTGACTCAGAAAAACCACACTTAGAAAGAATCAAGTGTTCAATCTCCAAGCAGTGAGCTTCAGAGAAATGAGATTTGGATGACGGAAGGGACCCTACTGAAGCAGGTCCTTCCTTAATGGAAGACGCCAAGGTGGAAGGGAAGACATCTCCACCAGATCTGCAAACCAGATTCTGCGAGACCACGCCGGAGCAATCAGAATCACTGATGCCCTCTCTTGTTTGACCAGAGCAATGACCCAAGGAAGAAGAGCAAACAGAGGGAACACATATGCCAGACTGAAAGTCCAAGGAACTGCCAGAGCATCTATCAGAACAGCCTGAAGATCCTTTGACCTCAACCCGTACCTCGGGAGCTTGGCATTCTGACGAGATGCCATGAGATCCAACTCCGGCTGCTCCCAACTGAGAATTAAGCTGGAAAATACCTCTGGATGAAGTTCCCACTCCCCCAGATGAAAAGTCTGTCTGCTCAGAAGAAAAAACGCTTCCCAATTGTCCACCCCTGGAATATGGATAGCAGACAGACAACAGTTGTGAACTGATAAACTGGGTTGAAGCTAGCTGAGGCCAGGCTAGAAGAGCATTGAAAATTGCTCTCAGTTCCAAAACATTTATTGAAAGAACCGACTCCTCCCGAGTCAATAGACCCTGAGCCCTTAATGAACCCCAGACAGCACCCCCCAGCCCAGCAAACTGGCATCCCCCTGAGAAAGAAGATCCTGAGACAACAACCATGGAAGAGAATCTCTGGACATCTGATATAGAACAATCTTTGGAGATAGATCTGCATAATCCCCGTTCTACTGCCTGAGCAAGCATAACTGCAGAGGTCTGAGATGGAACCAAGCAAACAGAATGATGTCCATGACTGAAATCATCAGACCAATAACCTCCATGCACTGAGCCACTGACGGCCGAGGAATGGACTGAAGAGCAAGACACATATTGAAAATCTTTGACTTTCTTGCTTCTGTCAGAAAAATGTTCATCTTTAGAGAATCTATAATGGTCCGCAAAAAATACCACTCTTGTAGCCAGGAATTAAGGAACTTTTTCCTAAATTCACCTTCCAACCGTGGGAGCACAGAAAATACAACAACAAGGAAGAGCTACACACTGAAAACGTTTGTCTAGAAATGCAAATCTTAGGAACCTGTGATGATCCCTGTGAATGGGAATATGCAGATATGCATCTTTTAGATCCACTGTGGTCATGAACTGACCTTCCTGAACCAAAGGAAGAATGGAACAAATAGTTTCCATCTTGAAAGACGGAACCCTGAGAAACTTGTTTACACTCTTGAGATCTAAAACAGGTCTGAAAGTTCCCTCCTTTTTGAGAACGACAAAGAGATTGGAATAAAAACCCAGACCCTGTTCCTGAACGGAACAGGAACTTTCACTCCCATGTCGGAAAGATTCTGAACACAATGTAAGAACACCTCTCCTTTTATCTGGTTTACAGATAACCTGGAGAGAAGAAATCTGCCTCTGGGAGGAAAATTCTTGAACTCCAGTTTGTTACCCTGGGACATGATATCTACCACCCAGGGATCCTGAACATCTTGAACCCAAGCTTGAGCGAAGAAAGAGAGTCTGCCCCCCACAAGATCCATTCCCAGATCGGGGGCAGACCCTTCATGCTGATTTTGAATCAGCAACAGGCTTTCAAGACTGATTTTACTTCCAAGATGGCTTGGACTGTTCCTTTTTGGAGGAAGAAGAGGAAGATTTACCAGAGAAGTTACGGAAGGAACTAAAATGACTCTGCTGACCCTTCTGTTTATGTCTTTTATCCTGAGGAAGAGGATACCCCTTCCCTCCCGTAATATCAGAAATAATCTCAGCTAAACCTGCCCAAACAAAGTCTTACCCTTGTAAGGAATAGACAAAAGCTTAGACTTAGAGGACACATCGGCAGACCAGGATTTTAACCATAAAGCTCTGCGAGCTAAAATGGCAAAACCAGAAATTTTAGCTCCCAACTTGATGACCTGTAAAGAAGCATCTGCAATAAAGGAATTAGCCAACTTCAAAGCATTGATACTATCTTGAATTTCTTCAAGAGGAGTATCTTGCTGAATAGAATCAGACAATGCATCAAATCAATATGCCGCCACACTAGTAACCGTAGCAATACATGTCCTCAGTAGGAAGAGTGGTTCTCTTGGAGTCAAACTGCTCCCTTCACCTTAGGAACCATCTGCCAAGATTCCTTAATAGAATCAGCAATAGGAAACATCTTCCTAAAAATTGGAGAAGGGGAAAAAGGAATCCCAGGCTTCTCCCATTCTTGCGCAATAATATCTGAAACACAATCTGGTATAAGGAAAACTTCCACAGAGGAAGGGACGTCAAAAAACTTATTAAGTTTACTACATTTCTTAGGAATAACCATGACTGACGCCTTAGAGTCATCCAAGGCAGCCAAAACCTCCTTGAGTAACAAACGGAGGTGCTCCAGCATAAACCTAAAGGAAACAATCTCAGGTTCAGGAGAAGGATTTACACTATCAGAATCTGAGATCTCACCCTCAGATGCTACTGAAGTATCTTCCTCCTCATACTTATGAGAAGAAACACTAGACACAATTGCAACAGAATCAGAAACATTATACTCCTCTTGCGCTTCCCCTGTAACATAGGAAAAGCAGTCAAAGCCTCAGATACTGCAGAGGATCTATGGGTAGCCATATCCTGCAAGGAAAAACCAACCTGAGACGAAACACAGGGCACTGCAGAAGATTGGGACATATGAGGAGAAAGCTGTGGATTAGCCTGAACAGGAGACTCCTGAACAACATCTGCCCTAGACAATGAAGGCTCAGAATCAAAAAGTCTATCCATGTAATGTAATGTTCTCTCAATACAAGAGGAACAAAAAGGGATAGGAGGCTCAACATTAGCTTGCAGGGTCTCTTGGTCCATCTTATTCCCAAGGAAAAAGCCTTAATCAATAAAAAATTCTAAGCTCAAATCAGAATTTTAATGAAACAAAAAATAAATTAAAAAAAACTTTACTGTCCCTTTAAATTTTAAATAGACTTTTTTTTTTAAACTAGAAAATCCTTAAAAAAACTGCATAATAAATCTTGCAGCAACAATTTTTCACAAAATTAATGCAAAAAGAGACACAAACGTTATAGTCCCTGAAATATAGACAGAAACTTAAAAAAAAAACAGAGCAACAGCCCCACAAAAAAACAACAGGCAACCTTCACACCTTAGCAAGCTCTGCTGAGGTGCTTACCTGACCTCCTTGCTGCCGGAAACAAAGCCAGAAAATTATCCGGACCCTCATACAACGGCATCGGAGAGAACACTGAACCACCTCTGAGGAGCTATGCAACAGAGCTGTAACATCCAGGAACAGCAGTAAACGGCTAAAAGGGCGCAAAAAACATCCTAGATATCTCAGATAAGCCCGTCTATTGTGGGCATGGCCTAACAAACCTCCCGTTAGCCATTAATACACAAACAAAAAACATATACACCAAAGTGAAAACATAATAAACTGAGCCAAACATCACCAGTGCCTGCAAAACTGCCATACAATAAACCGTTAACCTAGAAGGCTGATTGTATTAGACAGAATTACCTGTCAAAGTGCCAAATTCTCCTATATCAAAACAGGGAAAGAAATAGACACTTACCTCAAAAATCTGTCCGGCAGCAGGACAGCTCACTTAGTATGAGGGGGGCTTCCTATCTATATAGTACAAATATTTATAATCAAAAATTAAAAGGACAGTGTCTCAAAATGTTTAAAATGTATACAACTAATTGATAAAAGTACATAGGGACAACTCCCTTAAGATATAAAACAGAGCTTCACCTGTATAAATTCTAGTATATGCACACAAAATCCAATTTGGCTTTCTATTATGATTCTTAATTAAATTCTTATATTAAAGCATGTTATTGTAACAATCTTACCAGTCAGACTTACAGAACATCCAAATGAACAACTGAAGAGCTGGGAAGCCTACCCTAATCCCAAAAACTTTACGTGGTAAACGGAGGGCAAGAGGATAAGAGACTTTGTTTTGCAACGGCCGTTGCTACTTTGTATCCAGCATTATCTTACTTCAAACTCTCGGCAGTCAGGTGACGTCACAGATGTCGGATCAACAGATGCCGATTGAGCAACATTGTTTGTTACCTAACAGCCAGAAACCAACACTAGGAAGAGTTTGCCAGTGGAATTCAGGTATCGCTGTTTTTTCTTTTTTGATATCAGTGTGGAGCAGAGCCAAAAAGAAGGTTTGCACAAAGTAGCTGAGAACCATAAGACTGGTAAGATTGTTACACTAACACAGCCGGTAACAGCTTTCTATATACCTTAAAAAGTGCTAATACGCTACGTCAGTAATACACACTATTTACATAGCTAAACAAACAAGCCTTAACTACTTATGTTCCTTGAGCCCTCAAAAACTTAGGAGCAAATAGAATTTCCATATTTACACAAAGCTTAATCTTGCAGCAAATAGAACTGCTATATACACAGACAGAAACTATTACTCCATGACAAAAGTCTATCTGAAGAATATAATCGATAAACAGATAAGTGTGTGGTGCTATTGGAGTCTGAATTTGTTCAGAAAAAAAAGACTTTTCTTTTAGAATTTTGTTGACATATTGAAATCAAGTTGTTTTCTGTTTTTAACGTACATGCTTTAATATAAGAATTTAATTAAGAACCATAATAGAAATCCAAATTGGATTTTGTGCGCATATACTAGAATTTATACAGGTGAAGCTCTGTTTTATATCTTAAGGGAGACGTCTCTATTTACTTACGGCTAGATTTGGAGTTTTGTCGGTAACGACCCGAAAATCTAACGCCGGCTTTTTTCTGGCCGCACCATAAAAATAACTCTGGTATTGAAAGTCCACAGAATGGCTGCGTTAGGCTCCAAAAAAGGAGCGTAGAGCATTTTTAACGCAGCTTCAACTCTCAATACCAGAGTAGCTTACGCAAGCGGCCAGCCTCAAAAACGTACTAAAGTACAAAAAATAAAAAAGAACTAAGTTACAATAAATAAAAAAATATCTACAAACATAAGAAAAATATTACAACAATTTTAAAATAATTACACCTACTCTAAGCCCCCTAATAAAACAACAAAGCCCCCCAAAATAAAAAATGCCCTACCCTATTCTAAATTACTAAAGTTAAAAGCTCTTTTACCTTACCAGCCCTGAACAGGGCCCTTTACGGGGCATGCCCCAAGAAGTTCAGCTCTTTTGCCTGTAAAAAAAACCATACAATACCCCCCCCCCCAACATTACAACCCACCACCCACATACCCCTAATCTAACCCAAACCCCCCTTAAAAAAACCTAACACTAAGCCCCTGAAGATCTTCCTACCTTGTCTTCACCTCACCAGGTATCACCGATCCGTCCTGGCTCCAAAATCTTCATCCAACCTAAGCGGAGGTTGGCGATCCATCATCCGGTGGCTGAAGAGGTCCAGAAGAGGCTCCAAAGTCTTCATCCTATCCGGGAAGAAGAGGCGATCCGGACCGGCAACCATCTTGATCCAAGCGGCATCTTCTATCTTCATCCGATGACGACCGGCTCCATCCTGAAGACCTCCACCGCGGACCCATCTTCTTCCGGCGACGTCCAACTGCAGAATGACGGTTCCTTTAAGGGACGTCATCCAAGATGGCGTCCCTCAAATTCCGATTGGCTGATATGATTCTATCAGCCAATTGGAATTAAGGTAGGAATATTCTGATTGGCTGATGGAATCAGCCAATCAGAATCAAGTTCAATCCGATTGGCTAATCCAATCAGCCAATCAGATTGAGCTCGCATTTTATTGGCTGTTCTGATCAGCCAATAGAATGCGAGCTCAATCTGATTGGCTGATTGGATCAGCCAATCGAATTGAACTTGATTCTGATTGGCTGATTCCATCAGCCAATCAGAATATTCCTACCTTAATTCCGATTGGCTGATAGAATCCTATCAGCCAATTGGAATTCGAGGGACACCATCTTGGATGACGTCCCTTAAAGGAACCGTCATTCTGCAGTTGGACATCGCCGGAAGAAGATGGGTCCGCGGTGGAGGTCTTCAGGATGGAGCGGGTCGTCATCGGATGAAGATAGAAGATGCCGCTTGGATCAAGATGGTTGCCGGTCTGGATCGCCTCTTCTTCCCGGATAGGATGAAGACTTTGGAGCCTCTTCTGGACCTCTTCAGCCACCGGATGATGGATCGCCAACCCCTGCTTGGGTTGGATGAAGATTTTGGAGCCAGGACAGATCGGTGATACCTGGTGAGGTGAAGACAAGGTAGGAAGATCTTCAGGGGCTTAGTGTTAGGTTTATTTAAGGGGGGTTTGGGTTAGATTAGGGGTATGTGGGTGGTGGGTTGTAATGTTGGGGGGGGTATTGTATGTTTTTTTTTACAGGCAAAAGAGCTGAACTTCTTGGGGCATGCCCCGCAAAGGGCCCTGTTCAGGGCTGGTAAGGTAAAAGAGCTTTGAACTTTAGTAATTTAGAATAGGGTAGGGCATTTTTTTATTTTGGGGGGCTTTGTTGTTTTATTAGGGGGCTTAGAGTAGGTGTAATTAGTTTAAAATTGTTGTAATATTTTTCTTATGTTTGTAGATATTTTTTTATTTTTTGTAACTTAGTTCTTTTTTATTTTTTGTACTTTAGTTAGTTTATTTCATTGTAGTTATTTGTAGATATTGTATTTAATTAATGTATTGATAGTGTAGTGTTAGGTTTAATTGTAGGTAATTGTAGGTATTTTATTTAATTAATTTAATGATAGTATAGTGTTAGGTTTAATTGTAACTTAGGTTAGGATTTATTTTACAGGTAATTTTGTAATTATTTTAACTAGGTAACTATTAAATAGTTCTTAACTATTTAATAGCTATTGTACCTGGTTAAAATAATTACAAAGTTGCCTGTAAAATAAATATTAATCCTAAAATAGCTACAATGTAATTATAATTTATATTGTAGCTATATTAGGATTTATTTTACAGGTAAGTATTTAGCTTTAAATAGGAATAATTTATTTAATAAGAGTTAATTTATTTCGTTAGAATAAAATTATATTTAAGTTAGGGGGGTGTTAGTGTTAGGGTTAGACTTAGCTTTAGGGGTTAATCCATTTATTAGAATAGCAGTGAGCTCCGGTCAGCAGATTAGGGGTTAATAATTGAAGTTAGGTGTCGGCGATGTTAGGGAGGGCAGATTAGGGGTTAATACTATTTATTATAGGGTTAGGGGTTAATAACTTTATTATAGTAGCGCTCAGGTCCGCTCGGCAGATTAGGGGTTAATAAGTGTAGGCAGGTGGAGGCGACGTTGAGGGGGGCAGATTAGGGGTTAATAAATATAATATAGGGGTCGGCGGTGTTAGGGCAGCAGATTAGGGGTACATAAGTATAACGTAGGTGGTGGCGCTTTGCGGTCGGCAGATTAGGGGTTAATTATTGTAGGCAGGTGGCGGCGACGTTGTGGGGGGCATATTAGGGGTTAATAAATATAATACAGGGGTCGGCGGTGTTAGGGGGAGCAGATTAGGGGTACATAAGGATAACGTAGGTGACGGTCGGCAGATTAGGGGTTAAAAAATTTTATTCGAGTGTCGGCGATGTGGGGGGACCTCGGTTTAGGGGTACATAGGTAGTTTATGGGTGTTAGTGTACTTTAGAGTACAGTAGTTAAGAGCTTTAGAAACGGGCGTTAGCCCAGAAAGCTCTTAACTACTGACTTTTTTCCTGCGGCTGGAGTTTTGTCGTTAGATGTCTAACGCTCACTTAAAAAACGACTCTAAATACCTGAGTTAGAAAGATCCCATTGAAAAGATAGGATACGCAATTGACGTAAGGGGATCTGCGGTATGGAAAAGTTGTGGCTGAAAAGTGAGCGTTAGACCCTATTTTGAGTGACTCCAAATACCGGCGGTAGCCTAAAACCAGCGTAAGGAGCCTCTAACGCTGGTTTTCACGGCTACCGCCAAACTCCAAATCTAGGTCTTACTGTATATCAATTAGTTGTATAGATTTTAAACATTTTGAGACACTGTCTTTTTAATTGTGGATTATAAATATTTGTACTATATAGGCATTTATAGAAGTTGACACAGAAAATATTTATTTATATATATATATATATATATATATATATATATATATAAATATATATATATATATATATATATATATATATATATATATATATATACACACAATATCATCCTCCTGGTATCTTTGCTTTTCTAGCGCTTTATTGCTACCCCCCCTTTATTAACTGTATAATTCTGTATCTATCTGGGAAGAGGGAAGAGATAGATTGGCATAGGGCTTAAAGTTACCTAATTGAATCGCTAGAGCTAAAAACCTAGGGGCTTCCTACCTCACATGGACCTGTGGAAAAAAGAAAAGGCTGAGTAAACTTACTCAAACTTTCAACCAAGGGCAGCATGAAATTACTTGGGAGGCCCAGTGGGGATTATACCCCACAAGTTCCTAAATGCTTAAAAGCCACCACTTGCTCTACTGAAGAGACTGACATGGACTATGGCTAAACCCCAAAGAAAACCAGAGCAAACCTGCTCTGTTTAAAAAATAACAAACTCTTGATTGAAGAATCAGACACCTATATTTACCCCTCCTTGCAACTGATACAAGCAAAGAGAATGACTGGGGATTGTGGGTAGGGGGAGTGGTATTTAACAGCTTTTGCTGTGGTGTTTTTTGCCTCCTCCTGCTGATCAGAAGTGATATTCCCAACAGTAATTAAGATGATCCATGGACTCACCGTGTCATTAGAAAGAAATAGGATTAAATATACCCTGTTGAACATCATCCTAAATTTAAACTCTAACTACTCATGCCTAAGCTGTACGTATCAGACGTCCCAAAGTCACAAGACCCAAAATCCATGATCTTAGGTAGACGACCTCAGTGAAACTGATCAGAGAGCGCAAAAGATGGACCCCACCAGTGTGTGAACTAATGTACAGTGATACAAATTAATAGAACGCACACACACACACACACACACACACATATATATATATATCACATACCCCCATTGATCACATACCCCCATTGGATCGGGGGGGTGACCGGAACAAGCAACTTCTGAAACGCGAGGCCCAGTGGATGTTTAGACTGGGCACGATACAACCAGGCGGCTTGAATACCATGCCGGACTTTAAGAGCCTTTTGTGATCAATAATTGGGGTGCCACATACTTGGGGTATGTCAGGTGGACACTGTGGCTCCGTTTTTGTTACACATTTCATTTGCCCCTATTTTTAGGGGGAATTGATGTGTACCTAACGGCACGGTGCAGGGGTGACATCTGTCTCCATCTTCTCCGTGGAAGCCTGGTCTGCCCTGTGTAATTACCCACTGTTCAAACACGCACCACCAGTCTTATAGCAGATATGATCACTACTATACCCACTTGGAGAAATTTCTAATGTTGGGACTTTATATATGAGCTACATGTCCTTATTACCATTATCCTTTCTATCTTGCCATATTGGTGGCTTTGCTGCCATGTTTGAGGCTATAAATACAAAATAAGGTTACTAACCTTGTATATCTTCCCAGCCATTATATATATTCATCTGCATCTTTATTTGGGCTGATGTATGTTATAACCGGCCGATGGCTACATTTACTATTTATGAACACGATGTGATGCCCCAGCTGTACAGTTTATAATTCATACAGCCCTACAATATCCCACATATTCCTTTCATCATATATTCCTCTCATTATATGCATCTATCTGTTCGCATATTGATTGAAGTAATATTCATGCCAACTGTCAGTTGGTCCAAGTTACCCTCATACCATATTGATGTCACACTCTGATTTTTTTCCATCCATATTTGCAGCATTCCATTGGTTTCTTATTTAGAAAACGTCATTCCAACCACATGTACTGATACATAGTCCAATTGTTATTTTAATAGTAATGAGCATATTCAGCATTAATATATGTTGTTTTGCACATTAAGAAAATCTTCGTTCTATCAAGTTGGTATTTTGTTTTAAACTTAACACAGGTAATGACACCTATGGGTAATCTACATTGTATACAATTACCTTGGTTACTGTCACCATGCCAACTCGACGCACAAACACTATCAAATATTTATTTGACACATTTTTAGGTATTTGTGGCAATGTTCCACATGTTTGTTTATTTGAAGCTCTCTACACTAGTATGTCACATAAGAATGTTCAAACATGTAGATTGAATAAGTTTATGAATAAGTTTATGATTATATATTGGGACCGAAAACCGGAAGTGATGTAATGAAACTTCCGGTTTCGGACAGCACTGTGGAACGCAAGATGCGTTCCAAGCTCGAAATATTGGCGCACTTTTTTGGAGAGGCACTAAGGTTGGTGTGATTTAATTTGTATGAAACACTATAAATGAGTTGTATTTTGTCTATTTTGTATGCTGATGAAGGGGTTGTGAACCCCGAAAACGTTCCATTAAATTGTTTTTTTGAAGAAGTCCTATATATATATATATAGCAGGTAGTGGCAGGTGCACTCTCACTAACACTTTAATTCCAAATGCCAGGGTGCTAGAATATGGTGTAGAATATGGAAATCAGGAGACAGCACTCACTGGTCTTGACAATACTGGATTTATTCAGTGACGTTTCGGGGAATACACCCCTTCATCAGACCAAAGTACATAGAATGAAACAAACATTTATACTGTTTCATAAGACCCTCCCCCAGTGTGAAAATGAGCCAAAATTGTTGCCATGGCAACCACCAAAGTGTCAACAAACCCCATACAAATGAATTAAAAAACAAATGAAATGGGGGGCGGAGCTAGCCTGAGAGGAGAGAAGTCGCACTACAATAGAGCTCCTGCTAGTTTTTTTTATAAATATCGTTAATACCCTGCTAATTTATCTTTATATATCTTTAAAAGGGACATTTTACAGGAGTGGAGCTTAAACTTCTTTATAATACACTAGGAATGGACTTTGAATCCCTATCTGTTCCAATCTGAGGATACGTGAAGGAGTGACTTGAGTTATTATAAAGACCAGTTCCGGAGAATTTCCAGACTCCTATATCAGAGCAGGGGCAGAGGACTTATGAAAGCTGGGCTCCGGAGGTAAAATTTCGCCTGCTAGAGATACTAGGTCCCCCTCTTTAAGGACATTATTGGCGCGAAAAAACGCCATTACCTCCCGACATCATAGGGGAGACTGTATAGCTGAGGCGCAGCTTTAAATTGGTAATCACCGCACTGCGATCCAGTTAAAGGAGCCGTGTCTCCTCAGTACTTGTAACGAGACTGCCGGGAGAGTCTACATAGGACAGGCTCCTCTGTCGCTGCACACAGAAAGTTGCGGACTTCACTTTGGAGGGTCGGGGCTCCGCTCTGGAGTGGGTCAATAACGGCCTAGTTGCGGCTATCTTCCCAGGTGGCGACACTACCAGCAAACGCTAAACAGGCTGCAATGAAAGATCAGTTGTGAGTCCTGAAGGGAGACAGGGTACACTTGGGGACTTTTATATTAAAGGACAATTGTCTTTTTATATAGATCACATATCTGAGCTGCCCCAGTGAGCCCCTCATTCCTCACAGAAGTTAATAAATGAAAAAACAGGCACACACAATGTGAATGCTACAGTGGTCCGTTGGGCCAGGGATCTATTACAGTGACTCATAAATAGGGATTGATCTCAACCTTTAGTTTATAGTGGTCATAATTTCCTCACCTGCCGCATACATTTATGTTACAGGGTCTAGAATTTTTTCACACTTTCCTAAAGTGTTTTTTTGATTCTCAACCACCTGCCTCTACTCATATCACACAGACGCTACCTATAACATGCCACATGGGGCAAGGCGGAAAGCCGCTAACCCTAGTGAATACAGAAAGTAGGTGGCTGACCACTTTAAATTGAAAGCAGGAGCAGACAAGGCTTCAGACAGCAATATTATTCCTCAGCACCACACGGGAATAAATACTAGCGAGGAGTGTGATTGCCATCTGCCAAACACCATGGCGGAGTCTGCAGCCTCAGACATAGTATCTACACTCACTGAAAGATTAAACTCTCTTCAAGACACCCTCACTAAAGCCATTAAAACCTGTGCAGCTGATTTACGTAAGGATATAGGTGCTATTAGTGAGCGCATTGATATTCTTGAGAGAAAACAGGAGGACCTCACAGTGGAGCAGAGCAACCTGGTGAATCACTCCCAAATACAAGTTGACATGCTAGACTCCATTGAAACAAAAATGGCCGACATGGAGGATCGGTCTCGAAGGAATAACTTGAGATTTAGGGGTATTCCTGAGGAGGTCCCGTCTTCTGAGTTGTGTGCTTTTCTTACAGAACTGTGTGACATACTCCGGCCGGCTGGCTTTTCAAATGAGGCCTTGGTAGATAGAGTTCACAGGCTCCCTAAAGGAAGAAATGTACCTAGCGAGAAGCCTCGTGATGTGATAGCTAGATTTCATTTCTTTACTTATAAGGAACAAATTATTAAAGCTATGTTTCAGCGCCCAGTTTTGCCCGAAAAATTCAAGAATATTCAGATATTCCCTGACTTGTCACAATTCACTATCCAGAAGAGAGGGTTATTTCGAGAGATCACGAAATTACTGAGGCAACAAGGCATCAAATACAGGTGGGGATACCCCACTAAACTCCTTATCCATAAAGATGGTCGTCTCTATACTGCTGATACCCCGGATAAAGGTCATCTTCTACTCAAGGGCTGGATTACCCAGAATATCCAAGATCCAAGAGAAGATCCTCCCACACAGAAAGATCCTGTGCGACCATCCTCATCATCTTCCATTTTAAGGCCTTCTGCATTAGAATGGGGTTCTCTCCCGCAATGGTCTACCCCTGCCAAAAGATACAGCTTTGCTATGGGTCCTGCCAGACCTACCCACGGAGAAGATGAAACAGATGTCAATGACTGATGAGTATTTTAAACCTGTTTCTTGATTTCTGTTATTTTCCTTCAAAATTCTTTTTCTCTGCAGGTTTGATTAATGAACCCTACATGGACACACAACTAGTTTAAGTGGTGTAGGTGTCCCTAAGGTTTGCACCCCCTATGTGAGATGTTATACTGCCCCCGAGTTAAAAACAATCTTGAAATGTTACTAGATACACCTGCAAGTTGATGGCTCTAACTTTTGCGTTAAGACTATTCCATTCTAGGTCCCTATACTATGCTATGTGCTGTTTTGCTTTTATGACCTGCTAAGCTTGTTACCTACAGGTTTGTCCACCAGGATTGTAATAAATACACATTTAGTTTTCTTAGTGGGCGAGCATTTTAAGACCTTATTTCTCCAAACAAATGCTAAGTATATTATTGAAGTTCGGTTTGTCCCCTCATTCTAGAGGATTACACTAACATGTTTAAATATATGAGTTTCAAATTCAGCCATTTTATGTCACAGCACTAAGATTTATAAGAATGTTTTGCCAGAGTTGTATATCTTTCACCTATGTTCAAGTGTTTATATGACCTGAGCGCAGCGAAGCCTAGTTTAGGATTACTATAGTTAATACTTCAGTGAATGTTTATCTTAGCATAGATAACGCTATATGTTATCATAGATTATGGTTAGAGGAGTTGATCAGGTGTGTACTATATGTGAGGCCTACTCTGTTAGATTTTAGCTATCCCTAGATACTGGAAGGCTATATGATTCTATGCACGATAACTTTTCCACCAATCCACTTTATTATACTCGCAGCGTTTAATTCTATGTCGCAGGTTTGATATACATGTTATGTATAGACGTAAATTTAGTTTCAGCAGTCAAGATATAATATTAAATTCATACCTTCTACATGAGAGGTAGTGATGTTTTTCTATGTCAAATAGGTTAGGGAAATATTGCTGCATTTAGTAACATACTGATGTTTTTTATGCTGAATTCTAAGATTACTTTATTCTAGGCCTCCATTACGGTATATACGCTGCTTTCTATATGTAATACTAACCTTGCTCCCTACAGGTTTCTCTGTCCAGGAATGTAATGAATGTACATTTAGTTTATTTTATTGATGAACTTTTTTGGACGTTGCTTTTTCAAAAAGACTTTGAATATGTGCTTGAGACCTGGACTACTTCTATAGCCTAGATGATTATTGTAAGAGGTTCAAACTTACATGCTTCATCATACCACTTTATTGAGCCTCATATCCTGTTACCTTATAATGTTGCTCTTCATTTTATAGAAATGTTTTGTTAACAGTATGCATCTTTTGACTGTATCTACGCGATTATATAACTGGGGCAGAAGGATGTCCTTTCTTAGGTTTGATTTAGATAATATATAGCTATGTATTCATTTAAGTCTAGACAACATCTTACCTCATTGTAAAACACACCTAGGGGGACTAATTATGTTAGATCTTACCCACTCCCAGGAATTGATGGGTTAAATTCTCATATATATTATAACTCTCTCACCGACCCACAGTATTATAATTATTGAGGTCGATAACATTATGCTATTAGATAATAGCTTCCCTATTTCATGATAAGTTAAACTGTCCCTGGCCCGGACTGTTGTCCTATTTGCTGAAGTACTTTCAGCAGGCCAAGTGTGCCTACCTCCCCCCCCCCCCGGGTAAAACCACAGTTTACCAAAAGTAAACAAGTGAACGCAGATTCCTTAGACTCATTCCCTTTCCATAGTTTTAGATTTGATGTGCTGGCCTGTGCACTTGTAACTATTTTTTATCTTTTGCCTTAGCTGAGGTATATCTTGTCTCCCTGGCCTTGCTTTCTGGCTTTTTCTTATTCTGACTCTTGTCCTAGTTTGTGAAACCTCTCCTCCTCCACTTTTATCCCTCACTCCCCTCCTCCCTTCCATTTTTTTTTTTATCATGAAGACGATATCTCATCTTCGATTTGCGACCTTAAATGTAAAAGGTCTAAATATACCAACTAAAAGAAGCTTGTCTCATAACTTCTTTAAGAAACTTTGCAGCGATGTGGTCTTCCTTCAGGAGACACATTGGGCGGCAGACAAACTCCCAAAAATTAAGTTTTTGTAATACCCAGTGATTTTCCATTCTCTTCATCAAGATAAAAGCAGAGGAGTATCTATCTTAATTAACAAAACGGTGGCCTTTCACCAGATACATGTCAAGAGCGACCCTGAGGGTAGATTCTTGATACTGATTTGTAAAATTACCAATCTCATTTATACCCTAGTCAATATATACGCCCCTAACCAGGGTCAATCAATATTCCTTCGGAGGGTTCTGCATCTTGCCGAGAGACTGAGGCAGGGGAAGCTAGTACTGGGGGGAGATTTTAACATGGTATGGGACCCCTCGATTGATAGGCGGCTCCCGAATGGAAAAGACCTAGATAGGTTCTCTAAAAATACTTCTTCCAAGTTTCGTAATCTCATACACCAGTTCTCATTATATGATGTCTGGAGATCATGCCATCCCAACTCGAGAGATTATTCTTTTTTTTCGACCCCACATAGGTCTTATTCCCGTTTAGACCATTTCTTTGTCGATTTTTGGACTATGAATGAGATCTCAGAATCCCAGATACACAGCTGCCCTTGGTCAGACCACGACGCGGTATCCTTCTCATTGAGTGAAGGAAGTTATACATCAAATAGGCCTACATGGAGATTTCCTAAGTCCCTTTGGGACGACAACACCTTTCTACAAAAAATCTCTGATAAAGTTGAGGAATTCCTCTTAAATAACCCGGTAGGCCAAACTTCCCATCAAATTAGATGGGCTGCCTTAAAAGTGTTTATTCGAGGTTTTTGCATACCCACATTGACAGCTCTAAGGAAAAAATGGGGTGCTCCCCTAGGAAAATTAGTATGCGATCTTAGAATAAAAGAAAAGTTAAACAAACAAGCTCCCTCTACTGAGTTATCCGCTGATATTTTATTTCTAAAAGACCAAATTAAGGCCTTGGAAACAGAGAGAATCAAAAAGGCCGTCTCAAAATTTAAACTTACTATGTACTATAAGAGCAATAAAGCGGACTCTTTGCTAGCAAAGAAACTCAAAAACCATGCAGCAG
The DNA here is from genome assembly GCF_027579735.1 of Bombina bombina. Classification (NCBI taxonomy): domain Eukaryota; kingdom Metazoa; phylum Chordata; class Amphibia; order Anura; family Bombinatoridae; genus Bombina; species Bombina bombina. The sequence continues at coordinate 964,024,307 of NC_069504.1, read as the reverse complement.
CCTCAAGGATTCCTTATCTTAGCCAAAATGGTCATAAGGTGTACTCGCCGGATGACATCGGCAAATCTTTTGCTGAGTTTTACGAGACCCTCTACAATATCGAAAAAGTTGAGAAACCGATTATGGCATCGGTTAATGATATATCTACTTTCCTCCAAACCTTAAAGTTGCCTTTATTGTCTGAAGCAGATGGCAATAAGTTGATTGAACCTTTTTCTATATCTGAAATTAAAGAGGCAATTAAGCAGATAAAGAACAATAAAGCACCGGGCCCAGACGGGTTTACTGGTCAGTTCTACAAAAAATTAAGCCCCAAATTACAGCAAACACTATGCCAGGTTTTTAATGAGGTAAAATCAGAGGGCCACCTCCTTACAGAGAACTTAGAAGCCACTATTGTTGCAATACCCAAGCCCGGGAAAGACCCCTCACTGTGTTCTAATTTTCGCCCCATATCCTTATTAAACGTAGATACCAAATTATATTCTAAATTAATAGCGGATAGAGTGGCACACCTGCTCCCCTCCCTGATTAAAGTTGACCAAGTCGGATTCATTCCGGGTCGACAAGGTCCTGATAATACCCGGAGATTATTAAATATCTTCACTGAAGCCAAAAAATCTAATATACCCCTGATGGCCCTGTCACTAGACACCGAGAAGGCCTTTGACAGGGTCAGATGGGAGTATTTATGGGAGGTGCTGAAGGTTTTTGGATTCCCCCGACAAGCAATTGACATGATTAGGGTACTATACTCTAATCCATGCGCTAGGGTGAGAGGCATGGCATTTTGTTCCCCTAAAATTAATATTTCAAACGGCACTAGACAGGGCTGTCCACTGTCCCCTTTGATCTTTGCCCTAGCAATGGAACCCCTGGCACAGGCCATAAGAGATTCCCCACAAATCAAAGGCGCCCCTGTGAACGATAGGGAGGAGAAAATCGTTTTATATGCTGACGATGTTACAATTCTTCTCACCGATCCCACCTCCTCGATTAATTCGGTCTTCTCATTGTTGGAACAATTTGGCAGGTTTAGTTTTTATAAAGTCAATGTAACCAAAACCGAGGCATACTGTATTAATATCCCTGAAGAACAGCTTACTGTTCTACAGATTAGTCATGACTTTCAATGGTCTTCCTCTTCCCTTACACACTTGGGTATAAAGCTTAGTGCCGACATTAGCTCTGTGATTAAACTCAACTTCGACTCATTACTAACAGAATTACAAATTCTAACTCGCAGATGGGATTTTAAAGAGATTTCTTGGCTGGGTCGTGTGGCCACTGTTAAAATGTCTCTACTCCCTAAGGCCTTGTATATCTTTAGATGTATTCCGCTGAACATTCCACATAGCATACTCCAACAGATACACCAGATATTTACTAAATATGTCTGGGAGGGTAAAGCACCCAGGATTGGGCATAAGATTATGCAAAGGGAATATGCTAGAGGGGGAGTAGCCTTCCCAAATATTTTTTTATACTATGAGGCAACAAGACTCTCCCATATAGCTGCCTGGGGCCCAGGCACAGAAAAACCGGGCTGGTATGGTTTGGAGGAGATGTCTATACCTCGGAACCTATACCTCTCAGACGTCATATGGGTTCCTAGCTATAAGTCTATAACTAAACTAATCGCAAATCCTATTGTTCAACAAAACATCAGTCTATGGCATGGCCTCAGACATCATTCTGAGATTGCTCCGCACCCCTCCCCAATGCACCAGATGAGAGGCTTAATTTGGAATCTGCCCGGTGTTCATACAGATTTCTGGGATACTGGGCAACATTCGGTATCTGAACGTTTCTACTACAGCAATACTCTGATGTCAGTCTCACAGATCATTAATTCAATTGATGACCCCCCTGTTGGTTGAGATTCGAATGCTATAGGTTATTGAGCCTACTAAAATCATGGGACTTCCCTAAACGAAACCTCAGACAGCTCTCTAAATGGGAGCATAGATGACAAAGTGGACTGGGAGGTTACAAGCCACTTACTTTTCATTATAGAGCTCTACTTCATGACCAGTCTAAGGGTCTCCCTTGGCAGATTAAAACGTGGTGTAGAGACTTAAACTCAACACTTTCTGAACTTGATATTTTTGAAGGCTATATCAAACTTCTGTTGAAATGGTATAGAGTCCCCACTAAATTGTCCAAAATGTTTGTGGGCTCGTCTCCATTATGCTGGCGACAATGTGGTGAGGAAGGCTCTGACCTCCACATATGGTGGAAGTGCCCGAAGTTGGTGTCTCTTTGGCGGGATGTTGAGACCTTGCTCCACTCCATGAATCTCTCTGTAACTCTGACCCCCCAGTGTGTCGTCTTTCATGTGTTTGATGCCGGACTATCTAAACATAATAAACAACTGTTAATATACATAATCTCTGCCACAAAACTGTGTATTGCTAGAGCATGGAAGCAACTAGAGCCACCCTAATTGACTGCTGTTTGCGAAATTGTGCAATTTTTGGCGACAATGGAAAAATCGGTATATAGTTCACTCGATCGAATGGAAGACTATTGGGAGATATGGTCCGATTGGATACAGATTCAATGATAAGTGCAGAAAGGCATCCGGAAACAGGAACTTTCTGTATATGTATACATTTTTTTTTTCTCCCTTCCCCCCTCCTCCCTTCCTTTTTCTTCTTCTTCTCTTCTTGGCTTACCTCTTTTCCCCTCTACTCTGGTCACCTCCCTATGCCAGAGACCGGAGAGATATGGTTGATATGCCAGGTCAGCATGATCTTTTTTCTCTTCCAAATTCAAGCATATGATAGTACCCCTCAGACACTAACAGGAAAAAACAAATTGAGGGTTCGATAGTCCCTAGATTTAGATGAACAGGAGCAGTGCTTCTGACATTAGTTACTCTAATTACGCATATGAAGTTGCTTTGTTTTATTGTTTCTCATATATCTATATTGGAATTATGCTATGTTGTGGATCTATGTCGGATACGCTGTCTTTGATTTATGTTTTTCTTTTTCCCTCAATAAAAAACTTTGATTATAAAAAACAAAAAACTAATTAAATATACCACAATATACCAAATAAGTGAAAATTGCAACCATGTACATATACAGAGCAAGTGGGAATCATAATGCAAACGGTAGATACAATTAAAGATTAAACAGAATATCAATAGCAAAAAGTATTCAGCATAGATAGACATTATGTAACCGATGAGCAGCAGTTAACAGGACCAATGAGCAATGCATAGATTAACGTAAATGCATAGATAAACGTTTCATTACAGGCTTATACTGAGCAAGCAATATATACATATACAGGGCATACTATCCCCATCATACAGGCAGGTAGAAAAGATAGCGGAATGACTATAAGTAGAAATCACACTGCAGGCATATATTAGCAGGGGGTGTCCAAGGTATATGTATAGGGACTTATCTCATTAGTATCAATGTAGCGCTGGCAGGAAGAAGGGCTATCAAGGCACATGAACATGGAGTAACCAGTAAAACACTCTATGCATACAGATAAGGAGAAGATAAATACCTGATGGGTTTAGAGGGATATAGCTCCGCGGAGAGTTGTGTGCGTTACCGGAGATACAATAAGCTTGGAGTACAGCGCATGCATATCGCTATCAAACAACGCCCCTAAGTCTATCGCTATGTGAAAGTTAATTGGTTAGAGGAGACAAGCCCCTATGTTGTCAACAGGCAACGAACAGCTAAAGACAGCAGCAAGAGCAGCTGGAAAAAGAGATCCCTGGACAAGCACACATTTACATTGTAAACCACAATGTTATCTCTTAGTTGTGGACCAAATGTGGTCTCCTCCAGTATGTCGAGTAAGAAAGTAATACAAGGGTGAGAACCTCCACACTGTATGATCAAACTGTAATGTTTGAATCCTATGTGAGCTTAATCTAGATTTAGGCCTAGATTTGGAGTTTTGTCGGTAAGGACCCGCGTAGCTAACGCCGGCTTTTTTCTGGCCGCACCATAAAAATAACTCTGGTATTGAGAGTCCACATAAAGGCTGCGTTAGGCTCCAAAAAAGGAGCGTAGAGCATTTTTAACGCAGCTTCAACTCTCGATACCAGAGTTGCTTACGGACGTTGCCAGCCTCAAAAATGTGCTCGTGCACGATTCCCCCATAGGAAACAATGGGGCTGTTTGAGCTGAAAAAAAACCTAACACCTGCAAAAAAGCCGCATTCAGCTCTTAACGCAGCCCCATTGTTTGCTATGGGTAAACACTTCCTACGTCTGCACCTAACACTCTAACATGTACCCAGAGTCTAAACACCCCTAACCTTACACTTATTAACCCCTATTCTGCCGCCCCCACTATCGCTGACCCCTGCATATTTTTTTAACCCCTAATCTGCCGCTCCGTAAACCGCCGCTACCTACATTATCCCTATGTACCCCTAATCTGCTGCCCCTAACACCGCCGACCCCTATATTATATTTATTAACCCCTAATCTGCTCCCCACAACGTCGCCTCCACCTGCCTACACTTATTAACCCCTAATCTGCTGACCGGACTGCACCGCTACTATAATAAAGTTATTAACCCTTAATCTGCCTCACTAACCCTATAATAAATAGTATTAACCCCTAATCTGCCCTCCCTAACATCGCCGACACCTAACTTCAATTATTAACCCCTAATCTGCCGACCGGAGCTCACCGCTATTCTAATAAATGTATTAACCCCTAAAGCTAAGTCTAACCCTAACACTAACACCCCCCTAAATTAAATATAATTTTAATCTAACGAAATTAATTAACTCTTATTAAATAAATTATTCCTATTTAAAGATAAATACTTACCTGTAAAATAAATCCTAATATAGCTACAATATAAATTATAATTACATTGTAGCTATTTTAGGATTAATATTTATTTTACAGGTAACTTTGTATTTATTTTAACCAGGTACAATAGCTATTAAATAGTTAAGAACTATTTAATAGTTACCTAGTTAAAATAATTAGAACATTACCTGTAAAATAAATCCGAACCTAAGTTACAATTAAACCTAACACTATACTATTATTAAATTAATTAAATAAAATACCTACAATTACCTACAATTAAACCTAACACTACACTATCAATAAATTAATTAAATACAATATCTACAAATAACTACAATGAAATAAACTAACTAAAGTACAAAAAATAAAAAAGAACTAAGTTACAAAAAATAAAAAAATATCTACAAACATAAGAAAAATATTACAACAATTTTAAACTAATTACACCTACTCTAAGCCCCCTAATAAAATAACAAAGACCCCCAAAATAAAAAATGCCCTACCCTATTCTAAATTAATAAAGTTCAAAGCTCTTTTACCTTACCAGCCCTGAACAGGGCCCTTTGCGGGGCATGCCCCAAGAAGTTCAGCTCTTTTGCCTGTAAAAAAAAAACATACAATACCCCCCCCAACATTACAACCCACCACCCACATACCCCTAATCTAACCCAAACCCCCCTTAAATAAACCTAACACTAAGCCCCTGAAGATCATTCTACCTTGTCTTCAACTCACCAGGTATCACCGATCCGTCCTGGCTCCAAAATCTTCATCCAACCCAAGCGGGGGCTGGCGATCCATCATCCGGTGGCTGAAGAGGTCCAGAAGAGGCTCCAAAGTCTTCATCCTATCCGGGAAGAAGAGGCGATCCTGACCGGCAACCATCTTGATCCAAGCGGCATCTTCTATCTTCATCCGATGACGACCGGCTCCATCCTGAAGACCTCCAACGCGGACCCATCTTCTTCCGGCGAGGTCCAACTGAAGAATGACGGTTCCTTTAAGGGACGTCATCCAAGATGGCGTCCCTCGAATTCCGATTGGCTGATAGGATTCTATCAGCCAATCGGAATTAAGGTAGGAATATTCTGATTGGCTGATGGAATCAGCCAATCAGAATCAAGTTCAATCCGATTGGCTGATCCAATCAGCCAATCAGATTGAGCTCACATTCTATTGGCTGACCGGAACAGCCAATAGAATGTGAGCTCAATCTGATTGGCTGATTGGATCAGCCAATCGGATTGAACTTGATTCTGATTGGCGGAACAGCCAATAGAATGTGAGCTCAATCTGATTGGCTGATTGGATCAGCCAATCGGATTGAACTTGATTCTGATTGGCTGATTCCATCAGCCAATCAGAATATTCCTACCTTAATTCCGATTGGCTGATAGAATCCTATCAGCCAATCGGAATTCGAGGGACGCCATCTTGGATGACGTCCCTTAAAGGAACCGTCATTCTTCAGTTGGACGTCGCCGGAAGAAGATGGGTCCGCGGTGGAGGCCTTCAGGATGGAGCCGGTCGTCATCGGATGAAGATAGAAGATGCCGCTTGGATCAAGATGGTTGCCGGTCCGGATCGCCTCTTCTTCCCGGATAGGATGAAGACTTTAGAGCCTCTTCTGGACCTCTTCAGCAACCGGATGATGGATCGCCAACCCCTGCTTGGGTTGGATGAAGATTTTGGAGCCAGGACGGATCGGTGATACCTGGTGAGGTGAAGACAAGGTAGGATGATCTTCAGGGGATTAGTGTTAGGTTTATTCAAGGGGGGTTTGGGTTAGATTAGGGGTATGTGGGTGGTGGGTTGTAATGTTGGGGGGAGTATTGTATGTTTTTTTTTTACAGGCAAAAGAGCTGAACTTCTTGGGGCATGCCCCGCAAAGGGCCCTGTTCAGGGCTGGTAAGGTAAAAGAGCTTTGAACTTTATTAATTTAGAATAGGGTAGGGCATTTTTTATTTTGGGGGTCTTTGTTATTTTATTATGGGGCTTAGAGTAGGTGTAATTAGTTTAAAATTGTTGTAATATTTTTCTTATGTTTGTAAATATTTTTTTATTTTTTGTAACTTAGTTCTTTTTTATTTTTTGTACTTTAGTTAGTTTATTTAATTGTAGTTATTTGTAGATATTGTATTTAATTAATATATTGATAGTGTAGTGTTAGGTTTAATTGTAGGTAATTGTAGGTATTTTATTTAATTAATTTAATGATAGTATAGTGTTAGGTTTAATTGTAACTTAGGTTAGGATTTATTTTACAGGTAATTTTGTAATTATTTTAACTAGGTAGCTATTAAATAGTTCTTAACTATTTAATAGCTATTGTACATGGTTAAAATAATTACAAAGTTGCCTGTAAAATAAATATTAATCCTAAAATAGCTACAATGTAATTATAATTTATATTGTAGCTATATTAGGATTTATTTTACAGGTAAGTATTTATCTTTAAATAGGAATAATTTATTTAATAAGAGTTAATTAATTTCGTTAGATTAAAATTATATTTAATTTAAGGGGGTGTTAGTGTTAGGGTTAGACTTAGCTTTAGGGGTTAATACATTTATTAGAATAGCGGTGAGCTCCGGTCGGCAGATTAGGGGTTAATAATTGAAGTTAGGTGTCGGCGATGTTAGGGAGGGCAGATTAGGGGTTAATACTATTTATTATAGGGTTAGTGAGGCGGATTAGGGGTTAATAACTTTATTATAGTAGAGGTCCGGTCCGCTCGGCAGATTAGGGGTTAATAAGTGTAGGCAGGTGGAGGCGACGTTGAGGGGGGCAGATTAGGGGTTAATAATCTCGGCGGTGTTAGGGGCAGCAGAATAGGGGTACATAGCTATAATGTAGGTGGCGGCGCTTTGCGGTCTGCAGATTAGGGGTTAATTATTGTAGGTAGCTGGCGGCGACGTTGTGGGGGGCAGATTAGGGGTTAATAAATATAATACAGGGGTCAGCGGTGTTAGGGGCAGCAGATTAGGGGTACATAAGTATAACGTAGGTGGCGGTCGGCAGATTAGGGGTTAAAAAAATTTAATTGAGTGGCGGCGATGTGGGGGGACCTCGGTTTAGGGGTACATAGGTAGTTTATGGGTGTTAGTGTACTTTAGAACACAGTAGTTAAGAGCTTTATGAACCGGCGTTAGCCCAGAAAGCTCTTAACTACTGACTTTTTTCCTGCGGCTGGAGTTTTGTCGTTAGATTTCTAACGCTCACTTCAGCCACGACTCTAAATACCGGAGTTAGAAAAATCCCATTGAAAAGATAGGATACGCAATTTACGTAAGGGGATCTGCGGTATGGAAAAGTCGCGGCTGAAAAGTTAGCGTTAGACCCTTTTTTAAGTGACTCCAAATACCGGAGTTAGCCTAAAACCAGCGTTAGGAGCCTCTAACGCTGGTTTTCACGGCTACCGCCAAACTCCAAATCTAGGCCTTAGTGTGGTAACCTAGCCAGAATGGATTGATAGACTAATTTAAAATCTAATAAGAAAGTCATTTTCTTAATTGAAGGTATGGATACATCATCCACACACTTCTGTGACACTTATAGAAAACACTGCCAACCGGTGTGTACGTTCAGGCCCTTAGGTGTTAGGGTTCCCAGTTTGTAAATCCACCTGGCCTCCTTCTGTAGGAGGATTTTAGCCCTGTTGCCACCTCTCTTTGGGATGGGTACATGGTTGATAATTTGAAACCTCATATCCTTGACAGTGTGGTCCGCCTCCAAAAATGACGAGCCACCAGTTGATCAGACTTGCCAGCTTTGATGGCTGACCGTATGTTTGATCGATGGTTCACCATCCTTGTCCTGGCATCATCAGTTGTTCTTTTCAGTGTAGAAATTCCCACAGGGACAGTTAAGAAAGTAGATAATGAACTATGTTGTGCATGTGAGGAAGAATTGAATCTAATATTTCTTCTTACAATCAGGATGTTGAAAACTGGTCCCAGTGTTCATGCTGTTACATGTCACACAGCTAGTGTATCTGAAGCAGCCACTTTTTTGCTTCAGCCAAGTTTGTTTCTTACTCACAGGGGTTATATTAGTTTTTATCAGTAAATCTCTCAGACTCCTCCCCATGCGGTATGCAATCCGTGGTGCTGCCCATTGGGTAAATGGTAATGTCACATCTGATTGAATCATTTTCCATTCATCCTTGATGGCTTTGGTGATACAGTGTTGGTCAGAAGTATAAGATGTCATAAACGTAAGTTGTGGGAAATATTTTTTCTCTGGATTTCTCTGTGTTGCCATTGGATATAATGCTAGTTCTTGCATTTCTCGTAGTTGCTTCCTCCTGTATCTTCATTCCATGAACCTCTTTGTCAACTCAGATAGTTACTCATTGCACTTGTTTGCATCAGCATTATTCCTGATGACCCGCTGATATTGTGCTTTCGGAATGTTCCGGATGAGAGTTAGTTGATGAAAAGGGTAGTGCCCAATACGTCTTCGACCTTGAAAACCCTTACATCCAGATAGTGAACTGAGCTCATATTGGCCATGTGTTGGAACCTAATTGTGCTCTCGATCTCATTCAGAGACTTAATCCATGTCTCCAGAGCCTCATCACCTCCCTGCCAGATGAGGAAGAGGTCGTCTATATATCGACAATAGAATTTGATTTGATGTATATCATTAATCTTCATGATTTCAGTCTCGTATTCCACCATGAATATATTTGCCAGCGATGGGGACACATTGGACCTCATCATCAATCCTGCAATATGTAGGTAAAAGGTGTTCTCAAAGTGTAAAATGTTTTCTGTGAGACAGATCGTTAGTAATTCCACGAGAATCTCTTCAGGTGGGCCCACGAAGGGCACTCGTCTTAGATATTTAGTAACTGCAGCTATGCCCAACTTGTGTGGGATAACAGTGTACAGACTAGATAAATCTAGGGTCACTAATAGATCTGTGGCACTGATGCCATTAAGATAAACGATCTGTTTAATGAAGGCTGAGCATTCCTGTATGTAAGATTTCATCTGTTTCACCCAAGGCTGTAAGTGAAAATCAACAAACTGCACAAGTGATTGAAGCAAGGATTCTCTTGCCAAGACGATCGGTCTGCCTGGAGATTTAACTGCATCCTTGTGGATTTTCGGCAGTGTATATATTATTGGAGTCACAGAAACTGCCGTTTCAGAAAGCCAAACTCATGCTGTGAAATCATTTCCGACTCTTTCCACTCTGATAGTTTTGTATAAATTTTTCTTTTAAGCTGGTGAGTGGGGTCGTTGTGCAGAGCCACGTAGGTTGTTTGATCTGAAAGTTGTCTTATTATCTCTGTTCTGTATTCACTTAGGTCCATAACTACAACTGCTCCCCCCTTGTCTGCCGGGCAGATCACAATCGAACGGTCATCATTAAGGCTCTTCAATGCCTGTCTCTCATCTTTAGTTAGATTGTTGTTACATCTACTAGGTGTTTATTATGTACCTGTTGCGTGAGGTAATTGGTCAGTGTAGTGATCGTTGGATTGTTGGAGCTGGGGTCAAAGGTACCTTTGCTCTTGAACATTGTATTGGCTTTAGACTTGGTGTTAAAGAACTCTTTGAGGCGTAGGTTTCTCCCAAATTTCTGGATACCTATATAGGTGTTAAAAGCATTCATCTTTGTGGATGGTGCAAAGGACAGTCCTTTGTCGAGTAGAGATGTCCCAGATGTAGTCAGGGGTCTGGAGTTAATATTGAACACTGTGTTTTCTACCTTCTCTGGGTCGGGGGGTGGTGGGCAATGCCCCGCCCTCCTCGTGTGTGGCCTAGACCTCGTCCTAAAAAACGGTTGAGGTTGGATGTGCTGCAAGTGGTGGTAGAGTCGCCACATTGCCAATCTTGGTATCCCAATGTTGGTTGCTACTATTCCCCCTGGATTTAGTAGTGATTCCTCTATTACTGGGTTCACTTGTGCTGGTCATGGCCTCGGGATCAGAGCTATCACCAGAACTGGTGTCCACAGTGTTAATGGCTTTCTTGGTAAATCTCCTGTCTCTCCTAAGTTTGAAGGTCCTTCTGGGGTCAGCATCCACCAGTAGACACTTTTGCAAGTGTAATCCTGGGTTACGTTTTGGAGTTTACGGTTCTTGAAGGAAACGAGCTCTTGTTTATAGGTCTTGACTTGTTTGGATAGTTTCTCCAGCTAATCAAAGCTGCTATCTGTTCTCAAATCTGTTCCTCCTCAAATACTTGGCTTTCCATTTTCACTTCTTTTAACAGGTGTCCTACTTCCCTGATGACCAGAAGCATCAGGTCAAAGGAGCATTATTTAGTATCTTGCACCAATTTACACGGAACTTTTTCGACCTGCCGATAGTGGTAATTTTCTTTATTCTGAACCCTCTTGGAATCATTCTTTTTTTTGTGGTAGTCGGAGAGATATGTGCCACAAATCCAAGAAGTTGTGTGTGCACTCTCAACAACACAATAAAGCTGTGTGCAAACTGACTATGTATATTCAGTGATGTGTATGTATAAATAAATAATATGTGTATAAATAATTCCATGTAAAAACAATACAAATATTGATGCAATATGCACGGCCATTAATGGCAAATTTATGTGATCCTAATAGTAGGTGTGTATCCACTCAATCACTCCGATAGTAATTATAAACTGTGTCATTATGCTTTCTTAATAGATTTTGAATGAGAGTCTATCAATCCATTCTTGCTAGGTTACCACACTAAATCTAGATTAAGCTCACATAAGATTCAAACATTATACTATATATACCCTTGCTGTCTATATCTTGTAGGCCCTGTGAGGTCACATCGTAATGTCAAAAGAACACATAAAGCTGACCTGGAGGGGGTGACTTTGCCCCTCTAGCACAAACAAGAGTTTTTAGTTTTTTTTTTTTTTTTAAAAAGAATTTGGATGAACACCTGCATTTTACAGGCTCACAAGACCCCTCACGTTAAAGAGGGTAGTCAAACAAGGGGTTTCATGTAAAATGCAGATGATCTCCTTTAAAGGGACAGTCTACACCAGAATTATTATTGTTTTAAAAGATAGATAATCCCTTTATTACCCATTTCCCAGTTTTGCATAACCAACACAGTTATAATAATATACTTTTAACCTCTGTGATTATCTTGTATCTAAACCTCTGCAAACTGCCCCTTTTTCAGTTCTTTTGACAGACTTGCAGTCTAGCCAATCAGTGCCTGCTCCCAGATAACTTCTCGTGCATGAGCACAGTGTTATCTATATGAAATACGTGAACTAACACCCTCTAGTGGTGAAAAACTGTTAAAATGCAATCTAAAAGAGGTGGGCTTCAAGGTCTAAGAAACTAGCATATGAACCGCCTAGGTTAAGCTTTCAACTAAGAATACCAAGAGAACAAAGCAAAATTGGTGATAAAAGTAAATTGGAAAATTGTTTAAAATTACATGCTCTATCTGAATCATGAAAGTTTATTTTGGCCTAGACTGTCCCTTTAAAGTGGTAATATTCTGCACTTAAAAAAGCTGTTTAACCTGTTAGAGGAACAAGTGATCCTCATTTCAAAGAAGGGAGATGCCCCTTTCATATAAGGCATCACTTGTGCCTCTAGCATTTAAGTGCATCTCCAGGTTATTGCCATGTAAATAGTGATCGCCATCATGTTAAAGACTTATGTGAATTACTGTTATGGAAATTTCCCTCTTTTAAATAAGGTTACACCTCCTCTAAACTTCAGATAATCATAAGAGCCCCTATACCTCCCATAAAACACAGAGCAGTCTGAGACTCTAATTCAGTAAAAGGGGAACCCCCTTTCTTCCAATGTTGGGTATTGTACCCTTGTCATTAGTAGATGATTGCCATTTACTATGATAACTGTGATATGGGATATAAAAGAGATAATATAAATTCTAAATAACCAGTACAGTGAGACAAATAACTGTTGTTTAAAAAAAAAAAAAAAGTATAATTCCCTCTTTCAAAGGAGGGATCACATACCAAAATGGTTATAAGCTGATAACCATGGCATCAGTGATCACCTGACAGAAACTTACGCCTAGATTTAGAGTTCTGCGTTAGCCGTCCAAACCAGCGTTAGGGGGTCCTAAAGCTGGTTTTGGCCTACCGCTGGTATTTAGAGTCTTGTAGGTAAGGGTCTAACGCTCACTTTCCAGCCGCGACTTTTCCATACCGCAGATCCCCTTACGTCAATTACGTATCCTATCTTTTCAATGGGATCTTCCTAACGCTGGTATTTAGAGTCTTGGCTGAAGTGAGCGTTAGAACTCTAACAACAAGACTCCAGCCGCAGAAAAAAGCCAGGAGTTAAGAGCTTTCTGGGCTAACGTCGGCTCATAAAGCTCTTAACTACTGTGCTCTAAAGTACACTAACACCCATAAACTACCTATGTACCCCTAAACCGAGGTCCCCCCACATCACATCGCCACTCTATTAAAAATTTTTAACCCCTAATCTGCCAACCGCACACCGCCACAACCTACATTATCCCTATGTACCCCTAATCTGCTGCCCCTAACATCGCCGACACATACATAATATTTATTAACCTCTAATCTGCCCCCCCCCATGTCGCCGCTACCTTACCTACACTTATTAACCCCTAATCTGCCGACCGGACCTCGCCGCCACTATAATAAATGTATTAACCCCTAAACCGCCTCACTCCCGCCTCAAAAATCCTATAATAAATAGTATTAACCCCTAATCTGCCCTCCCTAACATCGCCGACCCCTAACTTCAAGTATTAACCCCTAATCTGCTGACCAGACCTCGCCGCTACTCTAATAAATGTATTAACCCCTAAAGCTAAGTCTAACCCTAACACCCCCCTAAGTTAAATATAATTTTTATCTAACGAAATAAAATAAATATTATTTTATAAATTTTCCTATTTGAAGCTAAATACTTACCTGTAAAATAAACCCTAATATAGCTACAATATAAATAATAATTACATTGTAGCTATTTTAGGATTTATATTTATTTTACAGGCAACTTAGTATTTATTTTAACTAGGTACAATAGCTATTAAATAGTTAATAACTATTTAATAGCTACCTAGTTAAAATAATTACAAAATTATCTTTAAAATAAATCCTAGCCTAAGTTACAATTAAACCTAACACTACACTATCAATAAATTAATTAAATAAACTACCTACAATTATCTACAATTAAATCAACTAAACTAAATTACAAAAAAAACCCCACTAAATTACAAAAAAAACAAACACTAAATTACAAAAAATAAAAAAGATAACAAGAATTTTAAACTAATTACACCTACTCTAAGCCCCCTAAAAAAATAACAAAGCCCCCCAAAATAAAAAAAATGCCCTACCCTAATCTAAAATAAAAAGTTTACAGCTCTTTACCTTACCAGCCCTTAAAAGGGCCTTTTGCGGGGGATGCCCCAAAGAAAACTGCTCTTTTGCCAGTAAAAAAACATACAATACCCCCCCAACATTACAACCCACCACCCACATACCCCTAATTTAACCCAAACCCCCCTTAAAAAACCTAATACTAAGCCCCTGAAGATCTTCCTACCTTGTCTTCACCACACCGGGTATCACCGATCCGTCCAGAAGAGGCTCCGAAGTCTTCATCCTATCCGGCAAGAAGAGGTCCAGAAGAGGCTCTGAAGTCTTCATCCTATCTGGCAAGAAAAGGAGATACGGACCGGCAAACATCTTCATCCAAGCGGCATCTTCTATCTTCATCCATCCGACGAGGAGCAGGTCCATCTTCAAGACCTCCGGCGCGGAACATCCTCTTCTCCCGACGACTAGACGACGAATGGAGGTTCCTTTAAGGGACGTCATCCAAGATGGCGTACCTCAAATTCCGATTGGCTGATAGGATTCTATCAGCCAATCGGAATTAAGGTAGGAAAAATCTGATTGGCTGATTGAATCAGACAATCAGATTCAAGTTCAATCCGATTGGCTGATCCAATCAGCCAATCAGATTGAGCTTGCATTCTATTGGCTGTTCCGATCAGCCAATAGAATGCAAGCTTAATCTGATTGGCTGATTGGATCAGCCAATCGGATTGAACTTGAATCTGATTGGCTGATTCAATCAGCCAATCAGATTTTTCCTACCTTAATTCCGATTGGCTGATAGAATCCTATCAGCCAATCAGAATTCGAGGGACGCCATCTTGGATGACGTCTCTTAAAGGAACCTTCATTCGTCGTCTAGTCGTCGGGAGAAGAGGATGTTCCGCGCCGGAGGTCTTGAAGATGGGCCCGCTCCTCGTCGGATGGATGAAGATAGAAGATGCTGCTTGGATTAAGATGTTTGCCGGTCCGGATCTCCTCTTCTTGCCGGATAGGATGAAGACTTCGGAGCCTCTTCTGGACCTCTTCTTGCCGGATAGGATGAAGACTTCGGAGCCTCTTCTGGACGGATCGGTGATACCCAGCCTGGTGAAGACAAGGTAGGAAGATCTTCAGGGGCTTAGTGTTAGGTTTTTTAAGGGGGGTTTGAGTTAGATTAGGGGTATGTGGGTGGTGGGTTGTAATGTTAGGGGGGTATTGTATGTTTTTTACAGGCAAAAGAGCTGTTTTCTTTGGGGCATGCCCCGCAAAAGGCCCTTTTAAGGGCTGGTAAGGTAAAAGAGCTGTAAACTTTTTATTTTAGACTAGGGTAGGGCATTTTTTATTTTGGGGGGCTTTGTTATTTTTTAAGGGGCTTAGAGAAGGTGTAATTAGTTTAAAATTCTTGTAATCTTTTTTTATTTTTTGTAATTTAGTGGGTTTTTTTTTTGTAATTTAGTTTAGTTGATTTAATTGTAGATAATTATAGGTAGTTTATTTAATTAATTTATTGATAGTGTAGTGTTAGGTTTAATTGTAACTTAGGTTAGGATTTATTTTACAGGTACTTTTGTAATTATTTTAACTAGGTAGCTATTAAATAGTTATTAACTTATTTATCTAATAGCTATTGTACCTAGTTAAAATAAATACAAAGTTGTCTGTAAAATAAATATAATTCCTAAAATAGCTACAATGTAATTATTATTTATATTGTAGCTATATTAGGTAAGTATTTAGCTTTAAATAGAAATAATTTATTTAATAAGACTTATTTTATTTTGTTGGATTTAAATTATATTTAACTTAGGGGGGTGTTAGAGTTAGACTTAGCTTTAGGGGTTAATACATTCGTTAGAGTAGCAGTGAGGTCCGGTCGACAGATTAGGGGTTAATAAGTGTAGGTAAGGTAGCGGCGATGTTGGGGGGGGGGCAGATTAGGGGTTAATAAATATAATATAGGGGTCGGCGGTGTTAGGGGCAGCAGATTAGGGGTACATAGGTATAATGTAGGTGGTGGCAGTGTACGGAGCGACAGATTAGGGGTTAATAATAATATGCAGGGGTCAGCGATAGCGGGGGCGGCAGATTAGGGGTTAATAAGTGTAAGGTTAGGGGTGTTTAGACTCGGGGTGCATGTTAGGGTGTTAGGTGCAGACTTAGGAAGTGTTTCCCCATAGGAAACAATGGGGCTGCGTTAGGAGCTGAACGCTGCTTTTTTGCAGGTGTTAGGTTTTTTTTCAGCTCAAACTGCCCCATTGTTTCCTATGGGGGAATCGTGCACGAGCACGTTTTTTATGCTGGCTTCGTCCGTAAGCAACACTGGTATTGAGAGTTGCAGTGGCGGTAAATATGCCTGTACGCTCCCTTTTTGGAGCCTAACGCAGCCATTCAGACAACTCTAAATACCAGCGTTGTTTAAAAGGTGCGGGGGAAAAAAAACACGCAGCTAACGCACCCCTTCTAACGCAAAACTCTAAATCTAGGCGATAGGAATATAGAAGGTGGTGGGGTATGCATTGAAGGGACACTGAACCCAAATTTTGTATTTTGTGATTCAGATAGAGCATGCAATTTTAAGCAACTTTCTAATTTACTCCTATTATCAGTTTTTCTTCGTTCTCTTGCTATCTTTATTTGAAAAAGAAGGCATCTAAGCTTTTTTTGGTTCAGTCTCTGGACAGCACTTTTTTATTGGTGGATGAATTTATCCACCAATCAGCAAAAACAACCCAGGTTGTTCACCAAAAATGGGCCGGGATCTAAAGTTACATTCTTGCATTTCAAATAAAGATACCAAGAGAATGAAGAAAATTTGATAATAGGAGTAAAACAGAAAGTCACTTAAAATGTCATGCTCTATCTAAATCACGAAAGAAAAAATTTGGGTTCAGTGTCCCTTTAACCCCTTAATGACCACAGCACTTTTCCATTTTCTGTCCGTTTGGGACCAAGGCTATTTTTACATTTTTGCGGTGTTTGTGTTTAGCTGTAATTTTCTTCTTACTCATTTACTGTACCCACACATATTATATACCGTTTTTCTCGCCACTAAATGGACTTTCTAAAGATACCATTATTTTCATCATATCTTATAATTTACTATAAAAAAAATATAAAATATGAGGAAAAATTGAAAAAAACACACTTTTTCTAACTTTGACCCCCAAAATCTGTTACATATCTACAACCACCAAAAAACACCCATGCTAAATAGTTTCAAAATTTTGTCCTGAGTTTAGAAATACCCAATGTTTACATGTTCTTTGCTTTTTTTGCAAGTTATAGGGCCATAAATACAAGTAGCACTTTGCTATTTCCAAACCACTTTTTTCCAAAATTAGCGCTAGTTACATTAGAACACTAATATCTTTCAGGAATCCCTGAATATCCCTTGACATGTATATATTTTTTTTTAGTAGACATCCCAAAGTATTGATCTAGGACAATTTTGGTATATTTCATACCACCATTTCACCGCCAAATGCGATCAAATACAAAAAATCGTTCACTTTTTCACAAATTTTTTCACAAACTTTTGGTTTCTCACTGAAATTATTTACAAACAACTTGTGCAATTATGGCATAAATGGTTGTAAATGCTTCTCTGGGATCCCCTTTGTTCAGAAATAGCAGACATATATGGCTTTGGCGTTGCTTTTTGGTAATTAGAAGGCCGCTAAATGCCACTGCGCACCACAAGTGTATTATGCCCAGCAGTTAAGGGGTTAATTAGGGAGCTTTTAGGGAGCTTGTAGGGTTAATTTTAGCTTTAGTGTAGTATAGTAGACAACCCCAAGTATTGATCTAGGCACATTTTGGTATATTTCATGCCACCATTTCACCGCCAAATGCGATCAAATTGAAAAAAAAGTTAAATTTTTCACAATTTTAGGTTTCTCACTGAAATAATTTACAAACAGCTTGTGCAATTATGGCACAAATGGTTGTAAATACTTGTCTGGGATCCCCTTTGTTCAGAAATAGCAGACATATATGACTTTGGCGTTGCTTTCTGGTAATTAGAAGGCCGCTAAATCCTGCTGCGCCTCACACGTGTATTATGGCTAGCAGTGAAGGGGTTAATTAGAGAGTTTGTAGGGAGCTTGCAGGGTTAATTTTAGCTTTAGTGTAGAGATCAGCCTCCCACCTGACACATCCCACCCCCTGATCCCTCCCAAACAGCTCCCTTCCCTCCCCCACCCCACAATTGTCCCCGCCATCTTAAGTACTGGCAGAAAGTCTGCCAGTACTAAAATAAAAGGGTTTTTTAAAAAAATAATATTTTTTTTTAGCATATTTACATATGCTAGGGTGTAGGATCCCCCCCTTAGCCCCCAACCTCCCTGATCCCCCCCAAAACCGCTCTCTGACCATCCCCTCTGCCTCATTGGGGGCCATCTTGGGTACTGGCAGCTGTCTGCCAGTACCCAGTTTGCAAAAAAAAAGTGCTTTTTTTATTTTTGTTTGGCTTTTTTCTGTAGTGTAGCTTCCCCCCCCCACACAGACAAACCCCCACCACCTTGCTGATCTTTTTTTTTTTTTAAAATATTTAGGCATTTAAACATTTTTTATTAACAAATTTTCTGTAGTGTAGCGGTTCCCACCCGCTCCCTCCCCATGCACGCGCCTGCCCCCGCCCTCCCGTGCACGCGCGCGCATCCGTGCGCGCCCCCGCTCATCCCCGCCCACGATCCCGCCCCCCCTGCACATAACCAGGGCCATCGATGGCCGCCACCCGCCTCCCGGTCCGGCTCCCACCCACCAACGCAGGGAGCCACCGATCTCCGGTGCAGAGAGGGCCACAGAGTGGCTCTCTCTGCACCGGATGGCTTAAAAAGGTTATTGCAGGATGCCTCCATATCACTGCAATAACCGGAAAGCAGCTGGAAGCGAGCAGGATCGCTTCCAGCTGCTTTCCACACCGAGGACGTGCAGGGTACGTTCTCAGGCATTAACTGCCTTTTTTTTGAGGACGTACCCTGCACGTCCTCGGTCGTTAAGGGGTTAAGTTAACACCACAATACATAGACAAAGTTGAGACCCATTATTTAAAAGCAGCATTTCTGTTAATTCAAATGACGACAAATACTTAAGAACCTTGGCTCTATTTTGGGGTCTGGTAATTTTTAAGATGCCTTTATTACCTTCTCACCATAGAAATATATTGTAAGACCCTGCATTTAAAAGAGTGAGCTCCCACTATTCAAATAAGGGGTTTCATGTCCTATCTATCAAGTAATCATCCTATTAAAAATGATAGCCTGGCAGAAACTGCTTGCCTAGTTTTGTTGTTTTGTTGATGTTATGACTGATCAATGAACATAAATTGGAGAACAAGCAGAAATTAAAAATATGTGATATTTTTATGTTTTCTAAGTTTTTTGCTATAATAAGTGAATTTGGACAAAGGTCGGTTCATGCGTAAATTGGCAAAATGGGTTAAGCTAATGCTCATGGAAATCAGAAGATTGTGTAATTTTATAATGTATGCAATATTTGTATGTTTACATATGTTATACCTTCTCATTTTCTGTATAAATTGCAAGATGGTTAATAGTGCCAAAAATAACTGGGAGGTTTAAATAAAGCAGGAAAAACATGGAAGATACTCCATGATAAAGCTAACAAATATTGAAATGATCGTCAAAGTTGTAAGCAGGAGAATCACAAGGAAGGATCTGCACTGCTATACTACATGACAGCAGCAGCAGCTTTGACACTGTGTGAATTAAACGTGCTTTACAATAGAGACGTTCACACATTCCCGGTGTACAGTAGCTGTTTGTGCTTGCTGTAATTCTCTAACGCCTAGATTACAAGTTTTGCGCTATAGAGAGTTTGAAACGAACACAACAAAAGTTGTGTTATTTCACCCTCCATAGCGCTGCCATTACAAGTTTCTAAAAAGCCGCCATGTGCGTGCGATATGGGGGCAATGAGCTCCGTACCACACAAAATCCAAGGGCTGCTTTGACGTGCTCATGCACGATTTCCCCATAGAAATCAATGGGGAGAGAGTGTTAGAAAAACACCCTGACATAACCCCAAGTCTAAACACCCCTAATCTGCCGCCCCCGACATTGCTGACATAGAAATAACGTTTTAACGTATTAACAAATTTTTATTCATATAACTGTTGACATAACTTTGTATGAGTGAAATATAATTCAAAGTAATAATTATATTATTTTGCCATTTACATTCTACGTCTCGTGTTTGAGAAATGTTGATATAACCTAGCTTTAACGTTTTATATAATTGGTTCTACTGAATTGTTTTTTATAATTTAAAAACAGGATACATAAAAAGAATCCATCTCTTCGCAATATGTCATAAAAATTAAAGGAAGTATTTTTGCTATAGTCATATAGCTACATATACAGTAGTTACATATTAGCATGTTTACTAGTTTAACATTGATTAAACAAATACTGGATGGATTTATTTTGGTTTTAGGGTTTATAATGTCTGTAAAACTAGGGTATAGTTACAGATTATTATCATTAAAAAGTTGTAAACATTTTAAAATATACATTTAACATTGAATGTTCTATCAAACAAACTATCAGTGAGATTACGAGTTTTGCGTTAACAGGGGTGTGGGGCTAACAAGCAGTTTCAGCTCACCGCTCACCTACAGACAACGCTGGTATTACGGGTTTTTTCAACCTGGCGTTAGCCTCTAAAAAGTGAGCGGAGAGCAAATTTTAGCTCAACATCTCACTGTAATACAGCACTGCTTACGGTAGCGGTGAGCTAGCAAAACGTGCTTGTGCATGATTTCCTCATAGGAATCAATGGGGCAGAATCTGCTGAAAAAAAAACACCTGCAAAAAAGCAGCGTTCAGCTCCTAACGCAGCCCCATTGATTCCTATGGGGAAAGTAAATTTATGTCTATACCTAACACTCTAACATGAACCCCGAGTCTAAACACCCCTAATCTTACACTTATTAACCCCTAATCTGCCGCCCCCGACATCGCCGACACCTGCATCATATTATTAACCCCTCATCTGCTGCTCCGGACACCACCGCCACCTAAATTATACTTATGAACCCCTAATCTGCTGCCCACAACATCGCCGAACCCTACATTATATGTATTAACTCCTAATCTGCCGTCCCAACGTCACTGCCACTATAATAAATATATTAACCCCTAAACCTAAGTCTAACCCTAACCCCCCTAACTTAAATATAATTTAAAATAATCTAAATAAAATTACTACAATTAAATTAATTATTCCTATTTAAAACTAAATACTTACCTATAAAATAATCCCTAAATAAGCTACAATATAACTAATAGTTACATTGTAGCTTGTTTAGGATTTATTTTTATTTTACAGGCAACTTTGTATTTATTTTAACTGGGTAGAATAGTTACTAAATAGTTATTAACTATTTACTAACTACCTAGATAAAATAAGTACAAATTTACCTGTAAAATAAACCCTAAACTAAGTTACAATTACATCTAACACTACACTACTGTATAATTAAATTAATTACCTAAACTAACTACAATTAAATACAATTAAATTAAATAAACTAAAGTACGAAAAAAACACTAAAATACAAAAAATAATAAAATAATTACAAGAATTTTTAACTAATTACACTTAATCTAATCCCCCTAAAAAAATGAAAAAGCCCCCCAAAATAAAAAAAATCCCTACCCTATACTAAATTACAAATATCCCTTGAAAGGGCCTTTTGCAGGGAATTGCCCCAAAGTAATCAGCTCTTTTACCTGTAAAAAAAAACACAATAACCCCCCCCAACATTACAACCCACCACCCACACACACCACCCACACACCCAACCCTACTCTAAAACCCACCCAATCCTGCCTTAATAAAACCTAACACTACCGCCTTGAAGATCACCCTACCTTGAGACGTCTTCACCCAACTGGGCAGAAGTGGTCCTCCAGAGGGGCAGAAGTCTTCATCCGATCCGGGCAGAAGAGGACCTCCAGACGGGCAGAAGTCTTCATCCAGGCGGCATCTTCTATCTTCATCCATCCGACGAGGAGTGGCTCCATCTTGAAGACATCCAACGTGGAGCATCCATCCAGACCGACGACTACCCGACGAATGACTGTTCCTTTAAATGACATCACCCAAGATGGCAACCCTTGAATTCCGATTGGCTGATAGGATTCTATCAGCCAATCGGAATTAAGGTAGGAAAAATCCTATTGGCTGATGCATTAGAATGTGAGCTCAATCCTATTGGCTGATTGGATCAGCCAATAGGATTGAACTTCAATCCTACTGGCTGATTGCATCAGCCAATAGGATTTTTCCTACCTTAATGCCGATTGGCTGATAGAATCCTATCAGCCAATCGAAATTCAAGGGATGCCATCTTGGATGATGTAATTTAAAGGAACCGCCATTCGTCGGGTAGTCATCGGTCTGAATGGATGCTTCGCGTTGGATGTCTTCAAGATGGAGCCGCTCCTCGTCGGATAGATGAAGATAGAATTAGATGCCGCCTAGATGAAGACTTCTGCCCATCTCGAGGTCCTCTTCTGCCCAAATCGGATGAAGACTTCTGCCCCTCTGGAGGACCACTTCTGCCCGGTTGGTTGAAGATGTCTCAAGGTAGGGTGATCTTCAAGGGGGTAGTGTTAGGTTTTATTAAGGGGGTATTGGCTGGGTTTTAGAGTAGGGTTGGGTTTCTGGGTGGTGGTTTGTAATGTTGGAGGGGGTATTGTTTTTTTTTTTTTTACAGGTAAAAGAGCTGATTACTTTGGGGCAATGGCCTGCAAAAGGCCCTTTTAAGGGATATTTGTAATTTAGTATAGGGTAGGGATTTTTTTTATTTTGGGGGGCTTTTTTATTTTATTAGGGGGATTAGATTAGGTGTAATTAGTTTAAAATTCTTGTAATTATTTTATTTGTTTCTGTAATTTAGTGGGGGGGTTTTCGTACTTTAGTTTAATTAATTTAATTGTAGTTAATTGTAGTTAATTTCGGAAATTATTTTAATTATAGTGTAGTGTTAGGTGTAATTGTAATTTAGTTTAGGATTTATTTTACAGGTAAATTTGTCTTTATTTTAGCTAGGTAGTTATTAAATAGTTAATAACTATTTAATAACTTTTGTACCTAGTTAAAATAAATACAAAGTTGCCTGTAAAATAAAAATAAACCTTAAGATAGATACAATGTAACTATTAGTTATATTGTAGCTATCTTAGGGTTTATTTTATAGGTAAGTATTTTGTTTTAAATAGGAATATTTTTTTTTGTTTTATTTAAATTATATTTAAATTAGGGGGGGTTAGGGTTAGACTTAGGTTTGGGGTTAATACATGTAATATAGTTGCGGCGACGTTGGGGGTGGCAGATTAGGGGTTAATACATTTAGGTAGGTGTCGGCGATGTTAGGGAAGGCAGATTAGGGGTTAATAAAATTTAACTAGTGTTTGCGAGGCGGGAGTGCAGCGTTTTAGGGGTTAATATATTTATTACAGTGGCAGCGATGTCCGGTCGGCAGATTAGGGGTTAAAACATGTATTTAAGTGTTTGCGATGTGGGGGGGCCTCGGTTCAGGGTTTAATAGGTAGTTTATGGGTGTTAGTGTACTTTTTATCCCTTTAGTTAAGAGTTTTACGTTACGGCGTTAGCCCATAAAACTCTTAACTACTGACTTTTAAATGCGGTAGAAGTCTTGACAGGAGAGGGTCTACCGCTCACTTCTTCCAAGACTCGTAATACCGGTGTTAGGAACATCCCATTGAAAAGATAGGATACTCAATTGATGTAAGGGGATTTGCGGTATGCTCGAGTCACGGAAGAATAGTGAGCGGTGAGCCTGTACCTGCCAGACTCGTAATACAAGCATTAGAAAAAAAGCAGCGTTGGGACCTCTCAACGCTGCTTTTTAAGGCTAACGCAAGACTCGTAATCTAGCCGTATATTTGCAACAACACAAAATTTTAAAATATATAAAAAAAAAAAAATTTTGACTGGAATTTGGAGATAAAAGTGAGCTAACAATAAAATAGAGGGAATGGGTGAATGTTGGAATTATGGTTCATATAGTATAACAAGTGCATTTTAAATGGTTCTATAGAATACATATTTGCTTTTGAATATTGAATGAAACTCAATATTTGAATACTAATAATCAAATATTTAAATACAATAATTGATAAAGGCAAGAGTTAACTCTTTTTCCCAAAAACAAATGTCACGACTTGCAACAAACATTTTTTAAATAAATATACAGGAAAGTTTTTGATCCTAATATTACTGCTCAATTTCATTGAAATCCACTCAGTAGTTTTACTGTAACTTTGAAAAAGACACAATATTGTAATATAAAAGACAAAAAAATTATATCTTAAAGTGAAAGTAAATTTTATCTAACAGTATTAATGCCATGGATTCCAATTATTAACAATATATTTAGTCGCTAACTTTTTTTTTCATTCATTCTTATTTTTGATATTTTATTGTTTCATCTCTCATACCATCTCATATGTTCCTCCTCCCCCCGCTCATTTCCAGGTTTTGTTATGTTACAGGTAAGAGTGGTCCCACCCGCTCTTACGTGTTCATTCATGCACACTCGCGTGAATCAACATTTATTGCGCATGCGCCAAAATAGATCTCTGCTGTGATAATATTAAACAATGAATCACTCGATCAATGCGCATGCGTGTCTCATGACCGTGCTTCTATACCGGAAGTAAAATCAATGAGACACACATGCGCAATTGAAGGTGGGGGCGTAAAGTGAAGAATTTCAGACGCTACTGGGGGACCAATAAAATTCTTTAAAGCGACATTCGTCATCTCAAAATAAAGCTGTTTTTTTAGGCAGGCTGAGGAACGGCGACATAGTGATGCGGATTGAAAGGTACAATTATGTGTAAAATAGAGAATATTTTACAAAATCATGAATTAAACTCAACATATTTTTAGCTGTATTTTGCGTTGCGGCATAGAGGTGCTGGACAGTTTACTTTCCCTTTAAAAACAAAAAACTGGAAAGAAGTATTTCGTATTTTCTTTTACCGTAGAAACAAGTGTTCTAACCAGAAATTTTCAGCCAGTTTTATTCATACAGTCTAGGGTTATAAACATATAAAAACAATTGGGCCTATAATGGGAACTTTGATTAAACTAACAGCAACTATATTTTTCTTGTTCATTTACGGTGTAAAATTTGGAGTAGACAAAAGATGTCTAAAATAATTGTATTTTCCTTCTTTAAACTGCACCCACAAATCTATCCTTTTCTGTCTTTGTTAAGTGTAATAACAGATTTTATTGTCTGTGCTTTAGGCAGAAAAATTAGCGTGTAAACTCTTTGAACCATGGACTCATTGTGCAAATTTTATGCTTGGGATTTTTTTGTTACTGAAGAAAAAAGTAATTAATTCTACTAAGCTATATAGATCCTGCTCTATAACATCATCAGTAATTGTAAGCAGTAATTTTGTAGTGTCTTTTGTAACAGATGGATTATGAGGTACAATTTAAGTATTTATGTATTAAAAGCCTATTTAAGCTATTTCCCCTTCACTATCTGCCTTACGGCAATACCATCTGTCTGACAACAATAACCCCGCGTTTATCAAATTCCTTTACGGGTAGAATCATCAAGACTGGAATAGACTCATTGACTTGCAGAGGTGTTATGTATAGATTGTTTTTTTAATCATTAATAGTTCTTATATTTTATACTAAATCTAGTCTAATATATATATATATATATATATATATATATATATATATATATATATATATATATATATATATATATACATATATTTCTAAATAACCAATATATCTTTTGAGCTATATTTTTTAAGTGGTTAAACAGAATAATGCATTTTTTATTGATTGCCAGTTGTACCCTTCATTTAGCTCTAAACTGTATTACTCCATTGTCTATTTTTCTCTCGAGATTCAATTCCTGAGTTAATAATGATATATCTTTGCACACTAAGCCAATGTTACCAATTATGCTTTTAAGGCAAATGCAATAGCCTTCTGCATATAAATTTAGAAAAAAAATATATACATTCATAATTCCAATATTCAATTTTCTCCTGATTATAAAAACAGTTTTAGTATTGTTAATTTATTGTTATGTTTGAATATTTTAATATTATAATTATTTCTAATCGGTTTTACTCATTGGGCACCCTTCAATGTATGTTAAATAAATAAAAAATAAATAGATAAATAAATACATAAATGAAATGATCTATTATATATTAATACATTCCCTAGTAGACTTTCCAATGAAAATAAAAATTAGATCTGAAAATTCGTGATATTTTTCTTAAAATTGTTTTATTGATTTGAATAAGCAGTGCACTTCAAAATATGCATTATGTTTCTCTGTTCCTGTATGTGGGTAGTTATCAATCAGTATTTTGTAAGAGGTAAGCAGATATTATGAAACCTAAAGTGGCCACTTTCTATTTATTTCAGTATTTTCAAAGCAAAATACTTTACAGGGAGAGAAGAAGTAGCACTGCACTCATTTAAGACTTTTAAAAGAGGACAAAACCATTGTGCACTCTTATAGGGAATTATTTGTGCTCTAAATGTAGATGCATCCTAATTATAGCACTGTGCAAGCAGCCAGAGGGGGCCAATTCTGTCCTGTGCCCACTACTCCTGTTTTATAAAGTATATCCTCAAAACTTAACTTAGCCCCTGTCCCATGTCCAAAGAAACCATTCTCTCAATGTAAGTTCTCCATTTTGCACTCAAACAAAATATGTACAGCTCAGCTTCCCTTATATTTTTTATTTAGTTATTGTATCCCTTTGTCTGAAGACATTGCAATGCTTTTAGAACTGTTACTGAAATCAGTTCTGAAGATCAGCCTCCCCCCTCCCATTTTGCACCCATCATCTATCCCTATTTTTGGTGTATGGTTCACATATGGATATTTACATTTTAAATCCAATGGCAAGATGAAAGGTCAATGAATTTGCCATTTTTTTGGATAGTGAATTTTGCAATAATAATTGTGCGCACATGGGATTTAAAAATAATTCTGTGCACAATTAAAGAATAATTGTGCACACAATTAAAGAAACCAATATAGCTTGCGTGCTACATTTTATAAGCCACTCATAATCTAGCCTTTTATATGTTAATGAAAGCATATTTGCTGCCAATTAAAAACCAATAAGATTAATTCACAGAAGTGAGAATTTGGAGGATAATAGAAAAAAAATCTGAAGCAGTGGTGTCTGTGCATGTTCAAACAACACCAGGATGTGATTTAAAGGGACAATACTCATATGATAAATCACTTGAAAGTGATGCAGCATAACTGTAAAATGTTGCATCTCTATGTAAAAAAGGAAGATATTTTAGCTCACAATTTCCTCAGCTCACCAGAGTAAGTGCTGTGTAAAAAGTTATAATTTAGCTGCTCTCCAGGTGCAGATAAAAAAAGAAGAAATGAACTGCAGCCAATCAGCTTTAACAGTGCTGAGGTCATGAACTCTTAAGGGTTAAAGGCCTCACAGGTCACTCCCCATCAAAGAAACTACTTAACCTCTATATAAATAACTGAAACTGAAACTTATTGTGGTATAAAAAACAGGCAAAGAGTTCCTTTGAGAGATTATGAATTAAGATGGCAAACCATTCTTCTGATTAAAAAGTCCAAGTTTATTTAACAACGTTAAAAGGAAAATAGGTAGTAACAAACAGCTTAGGCAAAACTGCTGCCTAAGCTCTTTGTTACTACTACATTTTTTCATCTTAATTCATAATCTCTCTCTAAGGAACTCTTTCCCTACTAAGCTAAGCCCCTTTGGGTCTGGATAGAATCCAATATTACATAGTTCTACACTGTCATTGGAGGTGAAGCGGTCACATGGTAGAGTAAGGGGCAGGATCCTCAGAAGACGTTGAATGTATCAGACAGTGTGGGAACCCAAGCCGCAGTGAAGGCAGACAAGCCTCTACCAGTTAAGGCTAAGGAGGTAACCTTCCGATCCGTGGAGCACCTCTCGTCTCTCACTGTGCTGCGGGAAGCGGTCAATGAGATTACAAGCTAAAGGACGCCCAGAGATTCCAGATGTAAGTTTTTACCCTTACCCTGGGGAGAGCATTAGCCATTATCCCATGAAGTTACATAGGTGGTGACTTTGAAAGCCCCTATCTACCATTAGAGAACTCAACCACTTGTTGTACAGAGCACAGGCTCACTGGGGATTTTATACTTTTGCTCTCTCTCTCTCTGTCTCTCTCTCTCTCTCTCTCTCTCTCTCTCTCTATATATATATATATATATATATATATAGCTAAACTTCATCTGACAAAAACCCAACTATGGCGGCATATAGATCTATGAGATCCAGAACAGCGAGAGGACAGAGGCACTCAGATTCCTTCAGAGGGCCCTCTGCTCGATAGGAGATGATACTAAAAGGGTTCCAAAGATCTACCTACCAGGGGGGAAGGGCACACAGGTGAACCTGTGCAATCTGCCCCTCCTGACAGCCTAGCCATGACTCCCACTTTTCTCCCTCTCCTATTCGCAACAAGCCACTGCCTCTCGATGCGAGGGTGCTGTGCTCTCCAACCTAAGGCTCAGGGACCACCAGGATGCTTAGACCGGCTAATCATCTGAGGGAGGCATCTATATTATAGTAATGGTCTTACACCGAATGGAGTTGAGTAAAACCTTTCATGCCATCACAAATGAATATATTACCTTATGCCGCGAAATGGGGAGGGTGGGTGGGAAAAACCATCCACTGCACTTTCACAGGAAGAAAAGGATGTCATTTCCTGCAGTATCAGCTTATAAAGGTAAGAAACCTTCCTCCTAAACAGCAACAATATTGCACCCTAGTACCTCCTCTTCTCCTGTCCCTTTCCCTTGCTGCCTAAAACCTTAGACCGTTATAGGCCCATTACAGGTCCCTACACTCACTTAAGGGATAAAGGCCTCACAGGTCACTCCCCATCAAAGAAACTACTTAACCTCTATATAAATAACGTAAACAAAAACTTATTGTGGTATAAAAAACAGGCCATCACGGCCAACTTTATTAAATACAGATTGTGTATATATATATATATATATATATATATATATATCTGAACTTCAGCTGACAAAAACCCAACTATGGTGGCATATAGAGCTATGAGACCCAGAACAGCAAGAGAACAGTGGTGCTTGGACTACTGCAGAGGGCCCTCTGCTCAGTAGGAGATGATACTAAGGGGTTTCTAAGATCTTTTGTCTTACCTACCCGGGGGTAAGGGCACACAGGTGAACCTGTGCAATCCACCCCTCCTGACAGCCTGGCCATGACTCCCCCCTTTTCTCCCTCTCCTATTCACAACAAGCCACTGCCTCTCGCCACCAGAGATATCCATCTTGCGCCACTCCTGACCTGACTTAAAGGAAGATCTTAAATACCCAGTTTAAGTATAATAGCAAGGTGCTAATCTTTGACCTAATGTCTTCTAGATATAAATCCATACCCTCATCCGAGATATGTATACCATCAGGCCTATATAGGTGTATCCTGTCAGCTCTGATGTATTCATGTTTAACCGCGAATGCACCCACTTCCATGATGGCCTTGCCTGATTCTCTATTAATATTCTTGCGTACCCTGTATGCGGTGCTGGCAGTTGACATATGTCGCCAGTAGCCCCTCAAATAATGTTGGACCATCACAGTTTAATGCCTTTAAATGCTATATGAATCCATTTAATGTCTGCCTTCATGATATTTACAAGTTCTAATAATGGCATTGCTCCTATATCATTCCCTCCCCCTAGTTGTATCAAAATGACATGTGGCAAGCCTCACCTTCATCTGGCATCTGATAGAACACTAGGTAATTGTGGCCAAACCATTCCTCTAAACCCTAACCATCTTATGGACTTTTCTGCTGGATTAAATCCTAGATTCTGTCCCCCAGGAAGAGATAAAGCTTGAATGGCCACCCAATGTATGTACAAATGTCCCACTTTCCAAATCCTGGTGGGACCCCGGTTACAACCTGTAAAGAGAAACATGTTAAATCATGAAGCAACATATGACCCCCCTCATTCAGACTCATGGACAGACCTAGTACCGTGAAAAAAAACCCATATGTCAACCCCCCTTTTAAACTAGTGGGCAAACATAAACTTTGTATTTGTTAGAGCACAAGCGACCCAGGCCCCTGATCGCCACATCAGAAGAGCCCTGCATAGCTGCAGAGGTAGCAGCTCCAATTTGAAATGAATGAGGAGCAATTCTGCTAGCATCCAGTCCGGCTCTGATCGCTGCTCGCTGTAACAATTTTCTAAATTGGAACTTGGATAATGCTGTACCATCTTGGTGAATTAGTAATGTTCCTTGCCTTCCTGGCCGAATCTGCAAATACTGCCTTAAACTGTCAACTGGACATGTTTTATTTTCTCGTTTAGCTGCTATGTTAACCATATTCCCTTCCCTTTTTGATCCATTTTGGATCTGGGGATAAATAACAGTACCGCCTCAGGTGTTATCTGTACATGTTCCCTTAAAATTCCTTTTTGCACATTTATCTTTGCTGGGGACACCAATTCACCCACTCTTAATGCTGCTGCAAAGGCCAAATTAAATGCCAGACTGATCAATTTTACCCCATACCATGAGGAACAAATATTGAGTAACATGGAGACTAACTGCTCAAGCCGGTCTTCAGTTATTGGTTCACTAATCTCCTTACTAGGGGGTAATGTTCTACCGCAACCCTTAATAATTTGGCATATCAAAAATGAAGAAGTTGGATCAGGAATATCAATTAGTTTACTAAAAAAGTATACTGCCGACATGCGTATTTGCACTTACTTTTTTGCATCCCATATACCTTAAACTTCCCAAACATTCACCTAATCTGTTGGGCCCAATTATAAGGTTATGCTTTTGGTCTTTACAGAATTGTTCCCATTCCTGCCAATACTTACAATATGCCGTCCACATGGATGGGGCCAAAGATGAGCAAACTAGGGGGAGGAGAGAGATCCAGGCTGGAGAAGCTGCCATAGAAAATCAGGACACAACAATTCATGCGGTGCCGCATTAGGAGCCAGTTTTCAAAATGTTACGCAATCAAATCTAGACAGAGCATCTGCCAGAGTGTTACTTACACCTGGAACATGCCTGGCTTGGAAATTAATGTTGAGTTGTAAACAGCGCAAAACCAAGTGCTGCAGCAATGTCACTACCCCTGGTGATGAAGCAGATTGCCTATTGATTGCATATACGACACTCAGATTGTCTGTCAAAAAAACAACAAACTTGTTCTGAAATTTAGCACCCCACAACTCCACTGTAACAATTATAGGAAAAAGTTCCAGTAGTGTTAGATTCCGAATCAATAGCCTCTCTCTCCAGGTGTGAGGCCAAGGGCCTGCACTCCATTCCCCTCGGAAATATGCCCCATACCCTATAGATCCCGCAGCATCGGTGAATAGGTGTAATATCTGATTAGGAATTGGGGAAGAACGCCAATAACAAATGTCATTAAAACATTTAAGGAAGGTGTCCCAAACTTGCAAATCCACTAACAATCTATTTAAAAGAAAGATTATTTCAGAAGGCCTAGACCTACCACTCAGTTTGGCTTCCAGACTCCTGTTAAAAGCCCTGCCCATTGGGATTACCCTGCATACAAAGTTTAGTAGCCCTGTCAGTGATTGCAATCCCTTCAATGTGATAAATGGAGCATCAATTGCTAAATGAACAGCTATGACCATAGACTGGGCTTTGTCTACAGGGATTCTACACTGCATCTTCACTGTATCAATCTCAATTCCTGAAAATGTCAAACAGGTGCAAGGTCCTTGAGTTTTTTCCTCTAAAGTGGAATACCCCAGGAAGACATCAAGAAACTCATTCTCTTCATTATTATTTATTATTATCATTTATTTGTATAGTGCCACCAAATTCCGTAGCGCTGAATTTGGCGGCGCTATACAATTTATCACAACTATCAGATTGTCTCTAACCTACTACTAGGAAGTCATCTAAGTAAAGCGCTATGTTGTCACAACCTACGCTGTGTGCCACAGACCAATGCAAAAAAGTACTAAAGCATTCAAAGTATGAGAACAATATAGCACAGTCCATGGGCAGACAGCAATCCACATAATAACCCCTTGAAATTTAAAACCTATGAGATAGAATGAAGATGGATGAAGTGGCAGCAGTCTAAATGCTGACTCAATGTCTAGTTTTCCCATTAGGGATCCTCTACCCACCTTTTAAATCAATTGCAATGCTTCATCAAAAGTTTGGTAATGTAGAGAGCTAAGACCTGGATCTATGGCATCATTGACTGATTGGCCTTTTGGGTAAGAAAGATGGTGAATCATACAATATTTCCCATGCTCTTTCTTTGGGACAACTCCTACTGGATAAATAATCAAATTAGGAATTGGTAAACTATTGAAGGGGCCAATTATTCTACCTA
Organism: Bombina bombina; assembly: GCF_027579735.1. Lineage (NCBI taxonomy): Eukaryota > Metazoa > Chordata > Amphibia > Anura > Bombinatoridae > Bombina > Bombina bombina. The sequence goes on along the minus strand of NC_069504.1, from coordinate 963,991,730 downwards.
AATCAATTTCTTTTTGAATTTTTACTTTGACTACATCAGGGAACATATATGCTGATTTCAAATTATGGTTGTGTTGGGAACCTCTTACAGCCCCCCCAAAAGGAATGTTAAACCCTTACTTAAAACCATTCCTAAGAAATCTTGCTGCTTTTTGGTCTGGATAGTTTTCCAACCATTTCTCAAGGACGACCACCTGAATTGGTGTTGGGGCCCTTTGTTTGATTGCTGTGCATGGGTCTATCAGCCCCAGGGTCTCTTTTCCTAGTACAGTCTGATCCTGAATGTGGACTCCCAGAGAATTTAGATATGTCGAAAAAGGCACGTTGTGTCTTTTTCGCCACACTTATCTTGATATAACCAGCATTCCATCCCTCTTTTCTTGTTTCTTGGGCTACGAAAATTGGATCTACCAATGGGTGGAGGAGACAACGAGCATTCTTGGCCCATTTGAGCCCACAACTGCATGTCAGTCATATCAAATGTCAGGGCTGGGAATTCCCAGCCCTTTTTCTACGTAATTCTGAATCGAATCTCTCCAAGCTCCCTCTTTATATTGCAAAAAGAATTCAGTACAAGACTGAAAAAAGGGGGATGTACATGAATAGCACTCAACAACCTTTATTTAATTACCTACAGTAGTAGCAAAAAGAGATTGTATAGGTATAAATGTCTGGTTAGAGTTGTATAAACTTTTATTAATAAATTGTAAAAAACAGGGAAACACAAAAGCCCTAAAGGTTAAAAACACAGAGGTGGCATTTCTAGTTGTAGTAGTTTAAAAATATATCAGTTGGAAAGCTGATAATTCAATAACCCCCAGTCAAAAAGGGGCTGTGAGCCTCACTTGTACCATAGGCAGTGGAAAATATAAGTACTGGAGTGGGGGTAAGGTGTAGTTAGTACAATAGGTCAAAATAACACCTACACATAAAGTTCTATGGTAAGAACTAATAATATCAGCTAAAGGGGTCCTATAAGGCAATAAAGGGTCCTAGTGGACAATTCAGGGTATCCACAATATATCAGTTAGATTAGTATCAACTGTGGGTAATATATGAATGTCCCTCTGAACCCCTCAACTAATGGGATTGGATGAGCAAATACCCAACCACCCAATTTAGTTGGAATAATAAAATAGTAATTATTTGGTATTTGGTGTAACCATAGGATTGCACCTAATAGCAAGTCAGAATGACATGTTAAATTATCTTGTGTTACTCATAGACTGAATGTGCCCCCTGGATCCGGATAGCTTATGGCAGAATAGGAAATAGATGTTAGCGGTTATATGTTAGTGTACTTAATCTACTGCTATGATGGTATAGACAGAAATGTCCCCTCATATTAGGGTTACTTGCAGGAAAAAACGATTGTTTGAAATAAAACAACACCTCCTTGTGGGGAGCTGTATCTGTGTGTATATATGACTCTCACATATGTTAGTTAGTTATGCCATAAGATTGTGACCAACGGTAAAAAGTGTACACTATTGTTTACATATCATTGTTGCCAAAAACTTATCCCAGTACACTGATGTTTATTAATGAGTTGGTTTGTATGTGGGTCAGTGTGTTTAACTTTTTCATACAGAATACGTCCGTTTTACCAACAAATATTAGAACCGGAATTTTAATAATAATGTTAGATTTCTAATCCTCACAAGAGCTGTCAGAATACTATTATATATCTGCAGTATATCTGTTTTTTTAATTTATTTTTTATATAACCGGAGAGTTGTACACTCACATTAATTTGCAGCCCATATACATAATCCGCATTTATAAGTAAGCATGTTTCTAAATAGCCAACTCACTATGGTGATATACTGAATTATATGACATTAAAATCACTACAAGTGCAAGGCTATTGTACTGTTATCCTTTCATTAATGCAGGTTAATGTATCTTAGGTATAGGCTGTTAGATTAACCAGATAGCTGCCAAAATATTATAATGCAATAGGGTACTGAGGACGCCACATTGCGTGGGACCAGCAAAAAATTGCTTTATAGATTAGTAGAGCGATCAACAACTATAGGTAGGCAAGCCGTCAACACTGTGATCACTATTAGCAAAACGTTTTTTAACACAACCGTTAAGTTAAATACCAGTTTAACAAATGTTGTATCAGCAGCCTAAGCATTAGGATTTTTACACAACTAGAAAGCTGTGACTGCAGTTAAAAAACAAACACTGGAGAGAGACGCTAAGTTCCCTCTCCCCCTAACATGTTTCGCTATAAGCTTTTTCAATAATTGCTTTCGCCTGAGAGGGGTATTTGGCCTGTTGAAAAAAAATTGGAAACATTGCAACCATTCGTCAAAGGTCTCCGGTCTTTTTACCCGTTTAGGGCCAGACCCTTCAGCAATTCTCTCCTTCTGCCTATAAGCTTCTACTGAGAGGTCAAAAACGTTCACATATCTACATTAATTAATTTTTTTAACTATCTTGGGTTTGAAGTGCTCATGCAAGGAGTGAATAGGAACTGGGTATGAGTCCCTGTGAAGTGCTAATTTTCTATTAGACGAAACTGGCGGAGAAGGGGAAACTGCTATTTGTGTTGTCTCTTGCTGCAGTACTTCTGCTATTGGATTTGCTTGAACTATGGGATTCTTATTTGCCTTTTTTAAAGTGTTCAGACTATGCAACACTTTATTAACCATTCTGAACATCCTTTTCTGACCTAAACCTATGTTACCTATTGATGTGTCACTATCTGTGTTGGTGTCAGCAGATGATGTATCAGGCATTTCTTCCCTGTTATGACAAAATTCTGGCTTACCCATTATTGGCATCCCAGAGGCTGTTCCAGGATTAACATTTCCTGAATGATGTGGCTCTGCTGCAACTTCCTCCACTCTTGCCTTTTTCTGTGGCTGAGATGACTGCTGACTTGGATGCTCATGTGCTTTCCCCTTGTCTGCCATATCTTTCAAATGCTCTCCCACTTTGATTGCCTCCTGCAACAGAGATAAAATATTGTGAGCACCGGAGTTAGAAGCAATAGGAGGCCCCTGCGATGTGTCTTCACCCAGCGTTACATCATGTACATTTTGCTGTTTTTTAGAAATATTTGACAATGGCATGACATCTTGCCCACCATGCATAGCCATATGCTCATTCATACTTGTTTGAGGGGTATCACATTCATTCATGTTCGCCACATCCGCACCAACACTAGTATGCATTAATTGTGTGACCGCTGTATTATTTACTGCATACATATTGTGTGTTAAATTTTGTGATCCTAATCCTGTATTTGCCAAACTTGTTGCGTTCATTGCTGCAGTATTTTCCCTGTTAATACCATAAGTCATCTTAGCCCTTATTAATGATCTCCTCAAAGTGTTGTAAGGCCTCATGCCCCTTTTTATGCCTTTTAACATTTTTGCCCCTGTAGATGCCCCGCGTGACATTTGGTCCCTTGTTCCGAATCCTGCTCCCCTAGGATGCCTACTCTGTTGCCAACCTTGGGGCGTTCCAAGAGGACCCTACCTCCCCCCTGTGCTCACCTGCCTCAGCGCACAAGGAACCGGAAGTCATAAAGAGAGAGGCGTGGCCATCGAGGACAAAGCGCACACTACGTAAGCAACCTGCAGCCTAACTTCCTGGCCGACTCCTTCCACTTGTGGAAGAGTCTTAACCCGCGGCCTAAATTCCTGGCCTACTCCTACCGCTTGAGGAAGAGCCTTTGGCCTGTCCACGCGGTCGCCGCACATCACATCACTGGGTGTAATACTGCTCCCAGTATCCGGTTGTTGCACCTGACCCTCACTATGACTAACCGCTCCTTGGCCTGCACCATCTTGCTGCAATGAGGTTTTGGGGTAACTTTTAGTAGCGATGCAGCTGAATAAGTCAGCCGTTGCCTTTATAGTGGATTGGGGAATTTACTTATTACAGCAGCTAAATGAGTAGCACTCATGGCTTGTGCCGCTGGTACTTGTGTGGGCTCTGTAACATTTGCTGTGCTTGTAGAAGCTACCATACTATCACTAATGTTTGAGGGGTGTTTGATATTCTCAGTGCTGACATCTGCATTCACTACATATATGTGTGACCTTGTTTGCCTAGTAGTTTCCATTTGAGTTGGAGGTATAAGCTACTCCTTGTCATCTACAATACTTATCGCCTCTTCTTCCTTTCTAGCTGATATGAACTTCAAGGATTCTTTGAATTTCTTTGGAGGAGCAGCTTTTCTCTTGGATCTCTGCATGCTGAAAACTGGGATTGAGGAAAAAAACGTCCACTGCAGGTTCACAGGAAGAAGAGGATGTAATTTCCTGCAGCATAAGCTTATAAAGGTAAGAAATCTCCCTCCTAAACAGCAACAATGTTGCACCCTAGTACGGCCTCTTCTCCTGTCACTTTCCCTTTCTGCCTAAACCCTTAGACCATTACAGGTCCATTACAGGTCCCTACACTCACTTTACCTGTGATCTCATGAGATTTGACTTAACTCTCTTGAGATTTCATAGTAAACTGAATAGGGAAATTACATGAGTGTACACAACGCTCACTCCCTTGCCGGTCCCGGGACAGACATACTGATTTGCTGCTTAAAGTCCTTTGCAATGGGGTGTGAATTTTGAGGTAAAATATCTTTCTTTTTTACATAGAGATGTTCAGGTGATATTTTCTAGTCAGCTTTTTACAGCTATGCTGCATCACTTTCAAGTGTTTCAATATTTTGGGTATCATGGCCCTTTAAATGTTTTTAATGTTGCATCATTTAAAAAGTACTAAAATATAATTTTATTTATTTATTATAATTTCCTGAAAAAAAATTCCTGAAAAAAGTCACACTACAGATAATATGAAAACTAGTATGGGACTGTACTAGCAAAGCCATAGAAGTTTTGATATATGTTATTCATAAATAAAAACAATCTTTAAAGGGACATTAAATAGACTTAGTACAAAAAAGGCAATTGTTTCTTTTATGTTTAATTATTAAGGAATAGCCTATTAACAACCACATTCTGAGCAGCAAAATTGCATAATGTAGTTTTCTATCCTTTATCTAATCTTACACAGTAAATACAGGAGTGCAGGAGCTCATTTTTATCTAATGCTAATTGGCCACAGGAAACAAGATAAAATATACATACTCAAGAGATTTCCAAGTGTAGCAAAACCCTGCATTTTTTTTCTAACAAAGGGAGAGCTTGAAATGTTCTTTTTTTATTCATATTTTTTGCAATGTACTTCTTAATTGCAGATATATTTATGTGCATATATAGAAAAAATAATTTAATGCTTCTTTGTAAAATAAGAGACAGGATAAACAAGCGAAATATAGTGGGAAGAAAGAAAAATCAGTTAGTTTAATACAGCTGTCGCAGTTCAAATTTGCATAACCTATTTAGTGAAAAAATTCAAAGCAGCTGAAACTGTGAGCAGGTTATTAATTTAAACTTGAGAAATGAAGAATACAGAAGCATTGTTTAAAAAACTGTGAAGAGAAAAAAAAACAAAAAAACAACACCTATTTGCTTGTACTGAGAGCCCAGTATTGGCAGTGGAGACGGAATAAGGAAGATGTGTCACTGCAGAAAAGCAAATAAGGCTCTGCGCCAGAGCAGTTCGCCCCCAGGGCAGAGTAATAAGGTGCAATTATAGCGTGGGTTGGACAGTTATGAATGAATCTTTAGAAACGCCTCCCGGCTTGGTAATGTGTCTGTCAAAGGGAATTCATGCCTTCCTTCAACCACCAGTTCTTAGCAAAAGAACTGAATCTGTAGAGGGAATAGCAGGAAAATCAGTTTTCTTTTTTCTTCTGTCAGCTTTTAGTAAATTAAACAATGCAGTCTCACTGGTGACTTTCATTCTTTACCAAGATAGAACTTTTTTTGTCAGGGGTCATCTAGTGTATTTGTTTTTTCTAGATATCAATTAGTGTTGGCTGTGTACTTCTCTTCTTTATATAATTGTAAGCCTTGGGATATAGCATTGAGCAGTAAGATGAAAATCTTACAATTCTTCTAAGTACCTGTGCCTGGGGGTAATGCAAGGCTGCTAGGCCAGGCAATTTCTGCCAATTAATGCCAAGTCAAGATTTATTATTGCCATTACCATCATTTATTTGTGAGCACAAACATGGCTTGAAGCATAGTGCAATAAGAGGACACAGCTAAAGCCAATGATCATTATCAGTGATACAAGAAAACCTGACAAATGATATGAGTACAGTATGCTAGTCATAGACCTGGCTTAACTCTTATAACATTCAGTGTGCATAATTCTGAACATAGGTAGAGTAATCTGCAGCCAACAATTACATTTTCCTAAAGTAATATTAAAGGGACAGTCTACACCTTAGTCATCTTAAAGTCTTACCTTAGATTGAGCTGCAAATAGCGTACTGCACCCTTTCTATATTATGCAGCAGGAACAGTAAATAAGTTATTTTAAAATGAATAGTGTTTCTGGCCAGTTTGAAATGGCTGCCAAGCTCAGCCCACTGATGACATCATGATCTGGGCTGCATATGGCATCCAATTAAAAAAGGCTCACTAGTTTGATTCAACAGACTGTCAATGCTATTCAGCAGAGTGCATAGATGCATCCCAGATTGTGATGTCATCAGTGGGCTGAGCTTGGCAGCCATTTCAAACTGGCCAGAAACAATATTCATTTTAAAATAACTTTTTTACTGTTCCTGCTGTGTGATATAGAAAATATGCAGAAGGCTATTTGCAGCTTAATCTAAGGTAACTCTTTAAGATGACTAAGGTGTAGACTGTCCCTTTAAACTTGTTAATCTTAAATGAATATTATTACACAAAGGGGGATATTTATTAAGTTGTATTCACAGGTTCTGAGGTTTTACAATCACAAATTTAAGAAGCAGAAACCTGCTTCTTTATGATCTCTGCCACCACAGAGGCAATGAGATAAATCACCCAGAAACTTACCCTGAAATTTGCCCTGACACTAATTGCATGTATGGGGGCAAGATAGCACAAGAGAGCAATGTCAAATTTTGACATGAGATGCCTCATAGCAAGTGGTGATTGTAGGTGGATCGGTTCTTTATTTGACAACTTTTCTGCCTTCAATCTTGATAAATTTTGATAACTATGGGGTAAATTATTATCCTTTAGAATAATCTAATGATTTTTGCAGTTAATATGTCTTTTTAACATTTTACTATCTAAGAACATTCCTTTAAGTTAAAGCTTTTTATTTTGAAATTGAAATTTGAAGTGAAAGAGATAGAAACTCAGTGGCTGATAAACACATCTCCCACAGATTTCTTGTTGAACAGTAACAAATCCAACAAGCATTAAACGAAAAGTACAAAAACACTGTGCCAGAGCACATAGAAAAATGTATGGCTTATGTATATCAGTTGGTCATTTCCAAGTTTGTGTAGCTGAAAGAAAATCACCAGCAGCTATATGTGTTATAAGGGATAACAGCAACAATTTTAAAACTGGCATCGCCTCCCACAATAGTGCAGTTGGCAAAGCCAAATACTAGAAAAAAAAGTAAGTGCTACATTCAGCAGCAAAAATTTAAAAAAGATGCATTTATACAGTCCTAAACTTTATTATATATATAAAAAAAACAATTAAAAAATATAAGAGAACATAAAGACTCTTATAGCCTACTTTTACCAGAAAATCCATATATAGAGATCTGTTTACCGATATTCAGCGAGTCCTGATATGACTTATGCTATAAAGGCCAGACAGCCATAATACAGGGATCACTGATACTCTCACATCCCAATTGCTCAGGATAGGGATTTTAATTTGTTTGTGTTCACCTTTCTTTTAAGTTGTTCAAATAAAAGTTACATTTTAAACACATTTTTGCCTCCACGATAAGTCTGGGCAAAGAGTGCTATAAAAACATTTCTTTTTAGGGAATTCTAATCCCAATTGTTTGCATGTTTTGAACAAAATGCCAGCACCACTCCTCATGAGAGAAAATTAAACTGATACTGATATACTAAGTATCTTGTGAATAAATATATTAGAGGAGTTTGCCTTTATAGTGCCCTTGTCATTTTGTGTGTAGTATAAACAGTACCCAGACTGTCATACACAGGTGTGCACCACTAGACCAATATCACATCTGCCAATGAGGTTCTATGTGAACAAGGGGTAATGAGGGGTTTATTACTCTCAAACATCTATTCATATAACCAGTATCACTAGTGTACAACACAGAGTTAACTAAAGATAGTCTATTTACTCCAGGCATGGCTAAATGCCAGCTTCTGTCTCCAATTTGCCACACACAGAACTACTTGTCCAACTGGGAAGAGTTTTGGGCATAATTCATATTACTAGACATTGTGGATAGGGAATTCTGGCTTCAAGCAGGCGGCTGCCTAGTGACTGTTCTGAGGCTGAAGTCACTCATACATCAGGTCTCCCCCCTGACTAGTTTTTAGGTAGTACATTATTGGTGTGAAATTGGGAGACACCAATATCCAAGTATTCACTTTGATCAGAGATAACACAGCTTGCTAGCTGCTTCAAAGTTAAACATTTGGTTACCTCTGCAGTCTAATTTATTTTATTAACCCCTTAAAAGCTAGAGAAAAGATAGAATAAGTCATGTGTTTGCATGACACACAGGCTTTACAAATTATTTTCTTAATAATCATAAATCCAGTATCATCTTCATGTAACATACAGGGAAATAATTTGATGACACCATAATGTCCATGTAAAAGTACTTGAAATAAAAACTTTAATTAATAAATGATACAGTGGGCCAGATAGACAAATAGATCTAAAACTAAAATTTGCCTTTCTAAAATTCTTTGGGGGATATTGTAATACTGACAAGAACTTGTAGATAATCTCCCCAGACCAGAGAGCTTTGGAGAATTGGGCCCTAAGCTAAGTGAAATGTATATATTGAAATGCTATAAAATAATATGGATTCACAGTAAGTATTAATTGTACTCTATGGGCTCCATGTACAAAGCAGCGAAAGCTGCTCAGGAGCCCTTGCAGGGCAGGTTGCATATGCGAGCCTGCTTCCCGCAATGTAAGAAGCAGCGGCCATTAGATCGCTGCTTCTTACACCCTACGCCACCTCTGAGGTGGTGAGGGAATATCATGAGAGATTGCTCGCTATCGGTGATTGACAGCTCCTTCAGTCGCACGATTGGTCACGCAAATGGAGGGGCGGGCATTACACACTGTAATGAGCGTGTAATGATACATATGGGCCAGCAGATCAACAGATCCGCTGTCCTGTGTAGTGAAGGCGGGCGGACAGCTTTGCAAATTGAGAAGCTGTCTGTCCGCCTCTTAGTACATGGAGCCCTATATGTGTACTCTTAATGCCATAATAAGAGGGCTACTTTACCACATTAACAAATAATGGGCAGACAGAGTGATTTGGCTTGTTATTGCTGCAGAATGTTTCCAAAGCTTTTCTGTTTGAAGTCAGTAGTTTAAAACAAAATTCATGCTTGTCTTGAATGCACCTTTATAAGGATTGTAAGTCCTTCAGAGCAGTCCCCTCCACTTCCTGTAATCATTTGTTTTGTGAAGACTGTGGTTTTATGTAGCTGTAGTTCTTCTTACCTTTAATCAGTGCTAAAATTTACCCCTACTCATGTACACAGCACTACATCCTGTAATGCTGCTTGAAAATAGCAATAATTACAAAATAAGCGACAAGCACATGTATAATAAACTACAATAAAGTATTTCACTCATATTTATACATATTCAAATTAAAATGTTTTTGTTTTTATTGAAATTAATGTTTAACAGTTATTTAAATGGATTATGGTATATAAATCTCAACAGAAAAGCATAGTTTAAATACACCTTATGCTTAGCGCATGGGAGACATCCAGATGTTAGCGTGTCCTAAGCATTTGCTCAAGCTCTAACATATTACTTGTAATATGAATGTAAAAGTAAAAACACTTTTGATTACCTTGAACACAGTAGTGCCAATAATGCAATTATGTTTGTGTAATCTAGACCTATCTGTATAATATTGATGGAAACATTGGTGCAAACACGTAGGGGTATATTTATCAATGTGCGAGTGGACATGATACAAAGTAGCGTATCATGTCCGCTGCACATCGATAAATGCCGACAGCATATGCTGTCGGCATTTATCATTGCACCAGCAGTTCTTGTGAATTGCTGGTGCAATGCCGCCCCCTGCAGATTTGCGGCCGCTTGCAGGGGGTGTCTATCAATCGTTTTCGATTGGGTTAATTTCTGTCCGCAGCTTCAGAGCAGACAAGTTATGGAGCAGCGATCATAACAAGGGGCCTCAAGCTCCATGCAGAACATGATAAAAATGCCCCATAGTGTCAAGAAATCTGCATAACCCTGAGTTTACCTAGGTTTTCTGACATGGAATGTAGTTTTATCAAAACAGTTAGTTGGAAAGTTTTTATAATTTGATAATGAATCTTTCATTCGGGCTTCTATGGCCCTTTAAATCATCTTGATGTCTTTAAACCCCAGAAACCCGGATGTGCTGAGCTGCCGCAGGGATCTTAAGGGAGCTTGATAAGGGGATACGTATACGTATTCAAACTGCTTAATCTCAGCTCATTTAAGCCCTAGAAACCCTCAAAATGATTTTGTATTATGTTTGTCCTCATTTCCATTTAAAGGGAACAGTAAACTCACAATTGATTTTCCTGTAAAAATATATCATTATGGGTAATAAAATCTTTGTATTGTAAATGCAGATGTCCCACTATACCAGGGAGGTTAAGTGCAAGCTAAATTATCTAGAACCTTATGCAAAGAGATCACTTGATTAGTAAAGGAGCTAATGTATATCTTTCTTGGCTTTGGTACAGTTAAACGGACAGTCAAGTCCAAAATAAAAAAATTCTCAATTCATTTACTTTTATAACCAATTTTGCTTTGTTCTCTTGGTATTCTTAGTTGAAAGCTAAACCTAGGGGGTTCATATGCTAATTTCTTAGACCTTGAAGGCCGCCTCTAATCTAAATGCATTTTGATAGTTTTTCACCACTAGAGGGCATTAGTTCATGTGTTTCATATAGATAACATTGAGCTCATGCACGTGAATTTACCATGGAGACAGCTCTGATTGGCTAAACAGCAAGTCTATCAAAAGAACTGAAATAAGGGGGCAGTCTGCTGACACTTAGATACAAGTTAATTACAGAGGTAAAACGTGTATTATTATAACTGTGTTGGTTATGCAAAACTGGGGAATTGGTAATTAAGGGATTATCTATCTTTTTAAACAACAACAATTCTAGTGTTGACTGTTCCTTTAATAAACATAGCAAAGGAGAGTTTGTCATTGGATAGCAATAAAAAGTAATACACAAACACATATATGCACACAGATATACAAATATACACAAGCATGCACTCACACACATACACACACACAAACAGTATACGCACACACAAGCACACATACACATATACACACGCACGCACACACATATACACAAATATACATGCAAACATATATGCACACACACACACACACATCTACACAATCACGCACAAGCACACACATATACGCACACAAAAACATATACACACACATATATGCACACACACATACACACGCACATATTCGCATACAAACACATATACGCACACACACGCAAGCTCGCACACATACGCACATGCAGATGCACACACACATACGCACATGCAGATGCACACACACATATACACAAACACAAATATACACAAGCATGCACTCACACACATATACACACACATATATGCACACACACCCACACATCTACACATGCACGCACAAGCACACACACACATATACACACACAAATACACACACATATATGCACACACACGCAAGCTCGCACACACACATGCAGATGCACACACACACATATACACACACCCGCAAGCATGCGCACACATGCAGAAGCACACACACACCCCAAAGCTATTATTTACATGAGGATAACTCTTTTTCTCTTTTGAACAGAGACAATGCAGACACCTATTTACAACCGTGTTTATTAAGATTGCAATAAGAATATAAAAAATGTGCATTCCCACACGTTTCTTCTAGATTTCTCATGCCATAATATTTACATATAATAATGTTATAGTTTCAATCTGCTGGGTCGGCTGATAAAAAAAACAAAACAATGTATAATATGTTTGGGTTTCTCAGTGAAACAAGGTTTAAATGTAAGCAGAATCTAAAATTAAAAAAAAAATCTCATTGCAGTGGTGGGAAATAGCTTAGAAGTTAATGGTTGTCTCCCAATATCAGGTTACTTTTGTCCTGTGTTTGTCTGGTACATGAACAAAATCAATTTTACCCAATTAA